>NC_054385.1:361878-549378 GCF_017654675.1 Xenopus laevis | reverse complement strand
ACAAGAGACAGATACACACACACACACAAGAGACACAGATATACACACAAGAGACAGATATACACACACACACACACAAGAGACAGATACACACACACACACAAGAGACACAGATATACACACAAGAGACAGATATACACACAAGAGACACAGATATATACACACACACACAAGAGTCACAGATATACACACACAAGACACACAGATATACACACACACACACAAGATATACACACACACAAGAGTCACAGATATACACACACAAGACACACAGATACACACACACACGAGAGATACACACACACACAAGAGCCACAGATACAGATATACACACAGATCTATATACACACAAGAGACACACACACAGACAAGACATGGCGCAATATACAAAGCCCAATACACAGCGCTGTTAGCGGACATTCCCGATTCCCTACGTAGCTGCCCTGGTACCGACCTGTTCTCAATAGGGCCTTACAGACGCGCCGGAGCTACGGACACGACCGATCTTTTCCGCCTCTCTTCGGACTCAGGTACGAACCTACTCGTCTATCTCCGCACAGGCAGGAGCTTCCACCGGAACATACCAACTGCTCTTCGCGGCAGGGGAAATCGAGGCCAGCGGAAGAAACCAATCACTGCCTAGGTACGGATTGCTCACCGCCACCCCTCCTGTCTGACCTTTGGTACGTCCTGATAAGCTCCAGCATTCCAGGCATTCCAGCCAGGAGTCGCTTAACCCCTTCTCTGCTGTGTCTCCAGAGTCACTCCTGCGCTACATGCGGTCTCTTGTCTTCCTACTGCCCCCCAGCAGCATACATTAACCCCTCACCTGTTGTAGCCATGTCACCCTCCCACAAAGCTTTATTCTCTACTCCATCATACCCAAAAACACTTACCCCTACCTACCCACCCCCACCTACTCACACTTACCCCTACCCACCCCCCACCTGCTCACACTTACCCCTACCCACCCCCACCTGCTCACACTTACCCCTACCCACCCACCCCCACCTACTCACACTTACCCCTACCCACCCCCATATACTCACACTTACCCCTACCCACCCCATATACTCACACTTACCCCTACCCACCCCCCACCTGCTCACACTTAGCCCTACCCACCCCCACATACTCACACTTACCCTACCCACCCCCACATACTCACACTTACCCCTACCCACCCCCATATACTCACACTTACCCCTACCCACCCCCACCTACTCACACTTACCCCTACCCACCCCATATACTCACACTTACCCCTACCCACCCCATATACTCACACTTACCCCTACCCACCCCACCTGCTCACACTTAGCCCTACCCACCCCCACATACTCACACTTACCCCTACCCACCCCCATATACTCACACTTACCCCTACCCACCCCCATATACTCACACTTAGCCCTACCCACCCCCACCTGCTCACACTTACCCCTACCCACCCCCATCTGCTCACACTTAGCCCTCCCCACCCCCCACCTACTCACACTTACCCCTACCCACCCCACATACTCACACTTACCCTACCCACCCCATATACTCACACTTACCCCTACCCACCCCCACCTACTCACACTTACCCCTACCCACCCCCATATACTCACACTTACCCCTACCCACCCCCATCTACTCACACTTACCCCTACCCACCCCCATCTACTCACACTTACCCCTACCCACCCCCATCTACTCACACTTACCCCTACCCACCCCCCCACCTACTCACACTTAGCCCTACCCACCCCCATATACTCACACTTAGCCCTACCCACCCCCACCTACTCACACCTACCCCTACCCACCCCCACATACTCACACTTACCCCTACCCACCCCCATCTACTCACACTTACCCCTACCCACCCCATATACTCACTTACCCCTACCCACCCCCATCTACTCACACTTACCCCTACCCACCCCATATACTCACACTTACCCCTACCCACCCCCATCTACTCACACTTACCTCTACCCACCCCCAACTACTCACACTTAGCCCTACCCACCCCCATATACTCACACTTACCCCTACCCACCCCCATATACTCACACTTACCCCTACCCACCCCCATCTACTCACACTTACCCCTACCCACCCCCATCTACTCACACTTAGCCCTACCCACCCCCACATACTCACACTTACCCCTACCCACCCCATATACTCACACTTACCCCTATCCCACCCCCATATACTCACACTTACCCCTACCCACCCCATCTACTCACACTTACCCCTACCCACCCCATATACTCACACTTACTCCTACCCACCCCACCTACTCACACTTAACCCTACCCACCCCCACCTACTCACACTTAGCCCTACCCACCCCCCCACCTACTCACACTTAGCCCTACCCACCCCCATATACTCACACTTACCCCTACCCACCCCCATATACTCACACTTACCCCTACCCACCCCCATCTACTCACACTTACCCCTACCCACCCCCATCTACTCACACTTACCCCTACCCACCCCCACCTACTCACACTTACCCCTACCCACCCCATATACTCACACTTACCCCTACCCACCCCCATATACTCACACTTACCCCTACCCACCCCCATCTACTCACACTTACCCCTACCCACCCCATATACTCACACTTACCCCTACCCACCCCATATACTCACACTTACCCCTACCCACCCCATATACTCACACTTACCCCTACCCACCCACCCCCACCTACTCACACTTACCCCTACCCAGCCCCACATACTCACACTTAGCCCTACCCACCCCCACCTACTCACACTTAGCCCTACCCACCCCATATACTCACACTTACCCCTACCCACCCCATATACTCACACTTACCACTACCCACCCCATATACTCACACTTACCCCTACCCACCCCATATACTCACACTTACCCCTACCCACCCCCACCTACTCACACTTATCCCTACCCACCCCATCTACTCACACTTACCCTACCCACCCCCATCTACTCACTTACCCCTACCCACCCCATATACTCACACTTACTCCTACCCACCCCATATACTCACACTTACCCCTACCCACCCCATATACTCACTTACCCTACCCACCCACCCCCACCTACTCACACTTACCCCTACCCACCCCACCTACTCACAGTTATCCCTACCCACCCCACCTACTCACACTTAGCCCTACCCACCCCACCTACTCACTTACCCCTACCCACCCCACCTACTCACTTACTCCTACCCACCCCCACCTACTCACATTTACCCCTACCCACCCCCACCTACTCAAACTTACCCCTACCCACCCCCATATACTCACACTTACCCCTACCCACCCCCACCTACTCACACTTATCCCTACCCACCCCATCTACTCACACTTACCCCTACCCACCCCCATCTACTCACTTACCCCTACCCACCCCACCTACTCACTTACTCCTACCCACCCCCACCTACTCACATTTACCCCTACCCACCCCCACCTACTCAAACTTACCCCTACCCACCCCCATATACTCACACTTACCCCTACCCACCCCCATCTACTCACACTTACCCCTACCCACCCCATATACTCACACTTACCCCTACCCACCCATATACTCACACTTACCCCTACCCACCCATATACTCACACTTACCCCTACCCACCCACCCCCACCTACTCACACTTACCCCTACCCAGCCCCACATACTCACACTTAGCCCTACCCACCCCCACTACTCACACTTAGCCCTACCCACCCCATATACTCACACTTACCCCTACCCACCCCATATACTCACACTTACCACTACCCACCCATATACTCACACTTACCCCTACCCACCCCATATACTCACACTTACCCCTACCCACCCCCACCTACTCACACTTATCCCTACCCACCCCATCTACTCACACTTACCCCTACCCACCCCCATCTACTCACTTACCCCTACCACCCCACCTACTCACTTACTCCTACCCACCCCCACCTACTCACATTTACCCCTACCCACCCCCACCTACTCAAACTTACCCCTACCCACCCCCATATACTCACACTTACCCCTACCCAGCCACTAAGCAAAGCCCACAATAGGCGGGTCCTACATGAAAAGCAACCCTTTCCTTCCCAGGCCCCTAATGATGGACAGTGAGAGACAGATGAGTAGCCCCAGGAGCTGAGGCAGATGAATAACAAAGGGTGTATTGGTGGCCCCTCTCCCATATCCTTCCCCAGGAAGCAGAGACATCCAGTCATTCTCATGTACACACAGGGGGCCCTGTCCTCTTCCCCCCAGGCAGGGGGAGACTGAATGGAGCTCTGTGTATCCCATAGAGAATGGCAAGTAGGCTGAATACTAATAGTGCCCACGTGCCACCCCCCCCAACCCTCATCCCTTCTGGCTGCACCTCATCCCACTCTCTCTATAAACTGCCCCTCCACCATACTCACCCATCTCATATACTGTCACTCAGGGGTGCTTCACCAATGAGGTGAGTTGAGACTGTCGTCTCAGGTGGCAGCGCCCCACTAGGTACCAGGGGCAGCAAAAATGCTGCTCCTGGTACTTTAAGAGCAAATTTCCAGGGGGGGGGGCAGCAGCAACCGCTGCTACCTCAGGTGGCGGAGGGGCCAGGATCGCCCCTGCTGTCACTGCCCCTTCTCTTACTCTCTCTACCAATGACCCCCAATACTCTCACTGTCTCACCTGTGTCTGACATTCACTGGGTCCTGTCTCACCTGTGTCTGACATTCACTGGGTCCTGTCTCACCTGTGTCTGACACTCACTGGGTCCTGTCTCACCTGCACCTGACACTCACTGGGTCCTGTCTCACCTGTGTCTGACACTCACTGGGTCCTGTCTCACCTGCACCTGACACTCACTGGGTCCTGTCTCACCTGCACCTGACACTCACTGGGGTCCTGTCTTCACCTGCGCCTGACACTCACTGGGTCCTGTCTCACCTGTGTCTGACACTCACTGGGTCCTGTCTCACCTGTGTCTGACACTCACTGGGTCCTGTCTCACCTGTGTCTGACACTCACTGGGTCCTGTCTCACCTGCGCCTGACACTCACTGGGTCCTGTCTCACCTGCACCTGACACTCACTGGGTCCTGTCTCACCTGCGCCTGACACTCACTGGGTCCTGTCTCACCTGTGTCTGACACTCACTGGGTCCTGTCTCACCTGCGCCTGACACTCACTGGGTCCTGTCTCACCTGTGTCTGACACTCACTGGGTCCTGTCTCACCTGTGTCTGACACTCACTGGGGCCTGACACTCACTGGGTCCTGTCTCACCTGTGTCTGACACTCACTGGGGCCTGACACTCACTGGGTCCTGTCTCACCTGTGTCTGACACTCACTGGGTCCTGTCTCACCTGTGTCTGACACTCACTGGGTCCTGTCTCACCTGCACCTGACACTCACTGGGTCCTGTCTCACCTGTGTCTGACACTCACTGGGTCCTGTCTCACCTGTGTCTGACACTCACTGGGTCCTGTCTCACCTGCGCCTGACACTCACTGGGGCCTGACACTCACTGGGTCCTGTCTCACCTGCGCCTGACACTCACTGGGTCCTGTCTCACCTGCGTCTGACATTCACTGGGTCCTGTCTCACCTGTGTCTGACACTCACTGGGTCCTGTCTCACCTGCGCCTGACACTCACTGGGTCCTGTCTCACCTGCACCTGACACTCACTGGGTCCTGTCTCACCTGCGCCTGACACTCACTGGGTCCTGTCTCACCTGCACCTGACACTCACTGGGTCCTGTCTCACCTGTGTCTGACACTCACTGGGTCCTGTCTCACCTGTGTCTGACACTCACTGGGTCCTGTCTCACCTGCGCCTGACACTCACTGGGTCCTGTCTCACCTGCGCCTGACACTCACTGGGTCCTGTCTCACCTGTGTCTGACACTCACTGGGTCCTGTCTCACCTGTGTCTGACACTCACTGGGTCCTGTCTCACCTGCGCCTGACACTCACTGGGTCCTGTCTCACCTGCGCCTGACACTCACTGGGTCCTGTCTCACCTGCGCCTGACACTCACTGGGTCCTGTCTCACCTGCACCTGACACTCACTGGGTCCTGTCTCACCTGTGTCTGACACTCACTGGGTCCTGTCTCACCTGCGCCTGACACTCACTGGGTCCTGTCTCACCTGTGTCTGACACTCACTGGGTCCTGTCTCACCTGCACCTGACACTCACTGGGTCCTGTCTCACCTGCACCTGACACTCACTGGGTCCTGTCTCACCTGTGTCTGACACTCACTGGGTCCTGTCTCACCTGCGCCTGACACTCACTGGGTCCTGTCTCACCTGCACCTGACACTCACTGGGTCCTGTCTCACCTGCGCCTGACACTCACTGGGTCCTGTCTCACCTGCACCTGACACTCACTGGGTCCTGTCTCACCTGCACCTGACACTCACTGGGTCCTGTCTCACCTGTGTCTGACACTCACTGGGTCCTGTCTCACCTGCGCCTGACACTCACTGGGTCCTGTCTCACCTGCACCTGACACTCACTGGGTCCTGTCTCACCTGTGTCTGACACTCACTGGGTCCTGTCTCACCTGCGCCTGACACTCACTGGGTCCTGTCTCACCTGCGCCTGACACTCACTGGGTCCTGTCTCACCTGCACCTGACACTCACTGGGTCCTGTCTCACCTGCACCTGACACTCACTGGGTCCTGTCTCACCTGTGTCTGACACTCACTGGGTCCTGTCTCACCTGCGCCTGACACTCACTGGGTCCTGTCTCACCTGCGCCTGACACTCACTGGGTCCTGGGTTGTTATGATGGGGCTCATAAGTGTTCCACTCCAGTGTGGGATAATAATAATGATAATAATAATAATAATATGCATTGTGCTAGGAACAGGTCTAAATCCAAAGATGCCTCCTTCCTACAAGAAGAGCATGACGGCTGCCTGTGATTGGTTAGAGATTTAAAGGGAAACACATGTCCCAGTAAATGACATTTTGAGGCTGGCCTGCAGGTGTGGCCTCAGGGATAAATAGGGGGCGCTGTTGAGCTTTATTTTCTAGGTTGGTGCAGTCACAGCTCCCTCTACTGCCCAAATATTTCTTTTACATTTTACTTCCCCTAAATCAGTGGTCACAAAATGAACGTCTCTCTCCCCAATTTGCCCAACTTACCTCCCAGCTGTGCTGGTTTTCATGGGACAGTCCGACTTGTTAGTGAAATGTCCCGAGTTTCTCTTTGATCTCCTGCACTGAAAAGCCAGAAAAAGATACAACGTTTCTGAAATGTAACATCTGCCTCCAGCTGTCAGACTTTCTCGTTCTTTATAGGCTCCTTAAAGACCCACCTGTTTAGGGAAGATTATTTAATGTACCTTAATTAATCCGTTCATTAATCCTACTGTCACAATTGTAGCCCAACCTTTACTTGTAAAGTCTCACATGTACGACCCACAAATCCTATTGGACTTTGTAATAAACAAGCTCAGGTGTAGCCATTCAAGCACAGGATACACAGTAGATAACAGATAAGTACTACTATAGTTTATATAAACAAGCTGCTGTGTAGCCATGGGGGCAGCCATTCAAGCACAGGATACACAGTAGATAACAGATAAGTACTACTATAGTTTATATAAACAAGCTGCTGTGTAGCCATGGGGGCAGCCATTCAAGCACAGGATACACAGTAGATAACAGATAAGTACTACTATAGTTTATATAAACAAGCTGCTGTGTAGCCATGGGGGCAGCCATTCAAGCACAGGATATACAGTAGATAACAGATAAGTACTACTATAGTTTATATAAACAAGCTGCTGTGTAGCCATGGGGGCAGCCATTCAAGCACAGGATACACAGTAGATAACAGATAAGTACTACTATAGTTTATATAAACAAGCTGCTGTGTAGCCATGGGGGCAGCCATTCAAGCACAGGATACACAGTAGATAACAGATAAGTACTACTATAGTTTATATAAACAAGCTGCTGTGTAGCCATGGGAGCAGCCATTCAAGCACAGGATACACAGTAGATAACAGATAAGTACTACTATAGTTTATATAAACAAGCTGCTGTGTAGCCATAGGGGCAGCCATTCAAGCAAAGGATACACAGTAGATAACAGATAAGTACTACTATAGTTTATATAAACAAGCTGCTGTGTAGCCATGGGGGCAGCCATTCAAGCACAGGATATACAGTAGATAACAGATAAGTACTACTATAGTTTATATAAACAAGCTGCTGTGTAGCCATAGGGGCAGCCATTCAAGCACAGGATACACAGTAGATAACAGATAAGTACTACTATAGTTTATATAAACAAGCTGCTGTGTAGCCATGGGAGCAGCCATTCAAGCACTGGATACACAGTAGATAACAGATAAGTACTACTATAGTTTATATAAACAAGCTGCTGTGTAGCCATGGGAGCAGCCATTCAAGCACAGGATACACAGTAGATAACAGATAAGTACTACTATAGTTTATATAAACAAGCTGCTGTGTAGCCATAGGGGCAGCCATTCAAGCAAAGGATACACAGTAGATAACAGATAAGTACTACTATAGTTTATATAAACAAGCTGCTGTGTAGCCATGGGGGCAGCCATTCAAGCACAGGATACACAGTAGATAACAGATAAGTACTACTATAGTTTATATAAACAAGCTGCTGTGTAGCCATGGGAGCAGCCATTCAAGCACAGGATACACAGTAGATAACAGATAAGTACTACTATAGTTTATATAAAACAAGCTGCTGTGTAGCCATAGGGGCAGCCATTCAAGCAAAGGATACACAGTAGATAACAGATAAGTACTACTATAGTTTATATAAACAAGCTGCTGTGTAGCCATGGGGGCAGCCATTCAAGCACAGGATACACAGTAGATAACAGATAAGTACTACTATAGTTTATATAAACAAGCTGCTGTGTAGCCATAGGGGCAGCCATTCAAGCACAGGATACACAGTAGATAACAGATAAGTACTACTATAGTTTATATAAACAAGCTGCTGTGTAGCCATGGGGGCAGCCATTCAAGCACAGGATACACAGTAGATAACAGATAAGTACTACTATAGTTTATATAAACAAGCTGCTGTGTAGCCATGGGGGCAGCCATTCAAGCACAGGATACACAGTAGATAAGAGGTAAGTACTACTATAGTTTATATAAACAAGCTGCTGTGTAGCCATGGGGGCAGCCATTCAAGCACAGGATACACAGTAGATAAGAGGTAAGTACTACTATAGTTTATAGAAACAAGCTGCTGTGTAGCCATGGGGCAGCCATTCAAGCACAGGATACACAGTAGATAACAGATAAGTACTACTATAGTTTATATAAACAAGCTGCTGTGTAGCCATGGGGGCAGCCATTCAGGCACAGGATACACAGTAGATAACAGATAAGTACTACTATAGTTTATAGAAACAAGCTGCTGTGTAGCCATGGGGGCAGCCATTCAAGCACAGGATACACAGTAGATAACAGATAAGTACTACTATAGTTTATATAAACAAGCTGCTGTGTAGCCATGGGGGCAGCCATTCAAGCACAGGATACACAGTAGATAACAGATAAGTACTACTATAGTTTATATAAACAAGCATGCCCCCATGGCTACACACTAGCTTGTTTATAGAAACTATAGTAGTGTTTCTGAAGCAAACAGATCAGTTTTACCTGTGCAGGGCAACGCTACATGATATTCTCGTTACTCGCTTAATAGACTTTGGATCTTACAGAGTCAAAATTCCAATTTTTGAATCAAAATGAACTTGGACAAATCAGGGCAGCATAGGGGCCTGAAATGCTTCTTTGTTACTTTGTACATAAAAGTGCACAATAATTTAAGATTCTGGGATCACGTTCATGCATGTGAAGCAAGCTCACTGGGACAGGGACTGATGGGACTGTGATAGGGACCTTAGATTGTAAACTCACTGGGACAGGGACTGATGGGAATGTGATAGGGACCTTAGATTGTAAACTCACTGGGACAGGGACTGATGGGAATGTAATAGGGACCTTAGATTGTAAGCTCACTGGGACAGGGACTGATGGGAATGTGATAGGGGCCTTAGATTGTAAGCTCACTGGGACAGGGACTGATGGGAATGTGATAGGGACATTAGATTGTAAGCTCACTGGGACAGGGACTGATGGGAATGTGATAGGGACCTTAGATTGTAAACTCACTGGGACAGGGACTGATGGGAATGTAATAGGGACCTTAGATTGTAAGCTCACTGGGGCAGGGACTGATGGGAATGTGATAGGGACATTAGATTGTAAGCTCACTGGGACAGGGACTGATGGGAATGTGATAGGGACATTAGATTGTAAGCTCACTGGGACAGGGACTGATGGGAATGTGATAGGGACCTTAGATTGTAAGCTCACTGGGACAGGGACTGATGGGAATGTGATAGGGACATTAGATTGTAAGCTCACTGGGACAGGGACTGATGGGAATGTGATAGGGACCTTAGATTGTAAACTCACTGGGACAGGGACTGATGGGAATGTGATAGGGACCTTAGATTGTAAGCTCACTGGGACAGGGACTGATGGGAATGTGATAGGGACCTTAGATTGTAAGCTCACTGGGACAGGGACTGATGGAATGTGATAGGGACCTTAGATTGTAAGCTCACTGGGACAGGGACTGATGGGAATGTGATAGGGACATTAGATTGTAAGCTCACTGGGACAGGGACTGATGGGAATGTGATAGGGACCTTAGATTGTAAACTCACTGGGACAGGGACTGATGGGAATGTAATAGGGACCTTAGATTGTAAGCTCACTGGGGCAGGGACTGATGGGAATGTGATAGGGACATTAGATTGTAAGCTCACTGGGACAGGGACTGATGGGAATGTGATAGGGACATTAGATTGTAAGCTCACTGGGACAGGGACTGATGGGAATGTGATAGGGACCTTAGATTGTAAGCTCACTGGGACAGGGACTGATGGGAATGTGATAGGGACATTAGATTGTAAGCTCACTGGGACAGGGACTGATGGGAATGTGATAGGGACCTTAGATTGTAAACTCACTGGGACAGGGACTGATGGGAATGTGATAGGGACCTTAGATTGTAAGCTCACTGGGACAGGGACTGATGGGAATGTGATAGGGACATTAGATTGTAAGCTCACTGGGACAGGGACTGATGGGAATGTGATAGGGACCTTAGATTGTAAACTCACTGGGACAGGGACTGATGGGAATGTGATAGGGACCTTAGATTGTAAGCTCACTGGGACAGGGACTGATGGGAATGTGATAGGGACCTTAGATTGTAAACTCACTGGGACAGGGACTGATGGGAATGTGATAGGGACCTTAGATTGTAAGCTCACTGGGACAGGGACTGATGGGAATGTGATAGGGACCTTAGATTGTAAACTCACTGGGACAGGGACTGATGGGAATGTGATAGGGACCTTAGATTGTAAGCTCACTGGGACAGGGGCTGATGGGAATGTGATAGGGACATTAGATTGTAAACTCACTGGGACAGGGACTGATGGGAATGTGATAGGGACCTTAGATTGTAAGCTCACTGGGACAGGGACTGATGGGAATGTGATAGGGACCTTAGATTGTAAACTCACTGGGACAGGGACTGATGGGAATGTGATAGGGGCCTTAGATCGTAAGCTCACTGGGGCAGGGACTAATGGGAATGTGATAGGGACCTTAGATTGTTAGCTCAATGGGACAGACCCACATTCAATGTAAAAGTTTTATGTAAGAAACACTGATAATTGATCCACAGTTTCAGAGATATGAAAAAGAGCAAATAAGTGCCCCCCGTGCCCCCCCAAATGTGACAGTAGTTTCCCTTTAAGCTGGAGTTGCCCAGGAATCATTAGTAGAAGTGACAGAAAGCGGTGGTGCCCCAGAAGTGAATAGATGGGGTGCTGGGCAGTGGTTGTGAGTAGAACAGGCAAGTGTCCAACAAGAGGATCCCAGGGGCCCCACAGGCCACAGTTTAGTAGTAGCAACAACAGTAGCAGTAGTAGTAGTAGTAGCAACAACAGTAGCAGCAGCAGCAGTAGTAGTAACAGTAGCAGTAGCAGCAGCAGCAGCAGTAGTAGTAACAGTAGCAGTAGCAGCAGCAGCAGTAGTAGTAGTAGTAACAGTAGCAGTAGTAGCAGCAGCAGTAGTAGTAGTAGTAACAGTAGCAGTAGTAGCAGCAGCAGTAGTAGTAACAGTAGCAGTAGCAGCAGCAGCAGATAGAGATTTTGCTGTCAGTGCAGAACAATATCAGACAGGGATCTGTGGCAGGAAAGGGTGTTAGCCTGTGACATCACTGCTGGCAGCTGTGTGATTGGCTGTCTCCCTGTCCCTGTATCAGCCCATACTGTTTGCCCCGGAATTCCCCGAGCCCAGTGAGTCATCCTGTAACCCCTGCGCTGCCACATGGAGCCGCCAAAGGCCACCCATCCAGCAAAGCTGGGGTTAATGTTGCCAGCTTGCAGAGGAAGAGGAATGGGGCAGGGGCAGGAGGAGGAGGAGGCTGATTGTTTTGCTCTGTCTCACTAATGGCAAGTGGAGAAGGGACTGATCATTCAGCAGCACTGGGGCAATAAGCTCTCACTGGGGCACAAACACCCAATAGCTCAGGCACAGGCAAAAGCACTTTATCTCACGCAGGGGTAGGACACCCCAGGGGCAATTCCCAGGCAGGGGTAGGACACACCAGGGGCAATTCCCAGGCAGGGGTAGGACACACCAGGGGCAATTCCCAGGCAGGGGTAGGACACCCCAAGGGTAATTCCCAGGCAGGGGTAGGACACACCAGGGGTAATTCCCAGGCAGGGGTAGGACACCCCAGGGGCAATTCCCAGGCAGGGGTAGGACACCCCAGGGGTAATTCCCAGGCAGGGGTAGGACAGACCAGGGGCAATTCCAACGCAGGGGTAGGACACCCCAGGGGTAATTCCCAGGCAGGGGTAGGACAGACCAGGGGCAATTCCAACGCAGGGGTAGGACACCCCAGGGGTAATTCCCAGGCAGGGGTAGGACAGACCAGGGGCAATTCCAACGCAGGGGTAGGACACACCAGGGGTAATTCCCAGGCAGGGGTAGGACAGACCAGGGGCAATTCTCACGCAGGGGGTAAGCTGGGGGCACTTAGGAGCAGATGTAAGGCCAGGGATATAATAGTCTCAGGACTGAATTGGGGGCTCAAGCAGACCTGTTAGTGGCCGGGGCCCCGTGAGACGTGAAGTGAGAGCCCCTAGCGATGTCTCATGACACGGCCTGTGAGACCCCCTCACTGCACACGGTGTATGTCCTGGTGGGCTCCAGTACTGACAGTGTCCAGCTGCTCAGGTAAACTCCATGCCCTGGGGCTCATCTACCCTTCTTCATCTACACCTATACATCCCCTTTATGTACAACTATATGTATATATTTACCCTATTTGTGTACAACTATATGTATATATTTAGCCTATTTGTGTACAACTATATGTATATATTTAGCCTATTTGTGTACAACTATATGTATATATTTAGCCTATTTGCGTACAACTATATGTATATATTTAGCCTATTTGTGTACAACTATATGTATATATTTAGCCTATTTGCGTACAACTATATGTATATATTTAGCCTATTTGTGTACAACTATATGTATATATTTAGCCTATTTGTGTACAACTGTATCTATATATTTAGCCTATTTGTGTACAACTATATGTATATATTTAGCCTATTTGTGTACAACTATATGTATATATTTACCCTATTTGTGTACAACTATATGTATATATTTAGCCTATTTGTGTACAACTATATGTATATATTTAGCCTATTTGTGTACAACTATATGTATATATTTAGCCTATTTGTGTACAACTGTATCTATATATTTAGCCTATTTGTGTACAACTATATGTATATATTTACCCTATTTGTGTACAACTATATGTATATATTTAGCCTATTTGTGTACAACTGTATCTATATATTTAGCCTATTTGTGTACAACTATATGTATATATTTAGCCTATTTGTGTACAACTGTATCTATATATTTAGCCTATTTGTGTACAACTATATGTATATATTTACCCTATTTGTGTACAACTATATGTATATATTTAGCCTATTTGTGTACAACTATATGTATATATTTAGCCTATTTGTGTACAACTATATGTATATATTTAGCCTATTTGTGTACAACTATATGTTATATATTTAGCCTATTTGTGTACAACTATATGTATATATTTAGCCTATTTGTGTACAACTATATGTATATATTTAGCCTATTTGTGTACAACTATATGTATATATTTAGCCTATTTGTGTACAACTATATGTATATATTTAGCCTATTTGTGTACAACTGTATCTATATATTTAGCCTATTTGTGTACAACTATATGTATATATTTAGCCTATTTGTGTACAACTATATGTATATATTTACCCTATTTGTGTACAACTGTATCTATATATTTAGCCTATTTGTGTACAACTGTATCTATATATTTACCCTATTTGTGTACAACTATATGTATATATTTAGCCTATTTGTGTACAACTATATGTATATATTTAGCCTATTTGTGTACAACTATATGTATATATTTAGCCTATTTGTGTACAACTATATGTATATATTTAGCCTATTTGTGTACAACTGTATCTATATATTTAGCCTATTTGTGTACAACTATATGTATATATTTACCCTATTTCTGTACAACTATATGTATATATTTAGCCTATTTGTGTACAACTATATGTATATATTTAGCCTATTTCTGTACAACTGTATCTATATATTTAGCCTATTTCTGTACAACTGTATCTATATATTTAGCCTATTTGTGTACAACTATATGTATATATTTACCCTATTTGTGTACAACTATATGTATATATTTAGCCTATTTGTGTAACAACTATATGTATTATATTTAGCCTATTTGTGTAAAACTATATGTATTATTTAGCCTATTGTGTACAACTATATGTATATATTTAGCCTATTTGTGTACAACTATATGTATATATTTAGCCTATTTGTGTACAACTATATGTATATATTTACCCTATTTGTGTACAACTATATGTATATATTTAGCCTATTTGCGTACAACTATATGTATATATTTAGCCTATTTGTGTACAACTATATGTATATATTTAGCCTATTTGCGTACAACTATATGTATATATTTAGCCTATTTGTGTACAACTATATGTATATATTTAGCCTATTTGTGTACAACTGTATCTATATATTTAGCCTATTTGTGTACAACTATATGTATATATTTAGCCTATTTGTGTACAACTGTATCTATATATTTAGCCTATTTGTGTACAACTATATGTATATATTTAGCCTATTTGTGTACAACTATATGTATATATTTAGCCTATTTGTGTACAACTATATGTATATATTTACCCTATTTCTGTACAACTATATGTATATATTTAGCCTATTTGTGTACAACTATATGTATATATTTAGCCTATTTGTGTACAACTGTATCTATATATTTAGCCTATTTGTGTACAACTATATGTATATATTTACCCTATTTGTGTACAACTATATGTATATATTTAGCCTATTTGTGTACAACTATATGTATATATTTAGCCTATTTGTGTACAACTATATGTATATATTTAGCCTATTTGTGTACAACTATATGTATATATTTAGCCTATTTGTGTACAACTATATGTATATATTTAGCCTATTTGTGTACAACTGTATCTATATATTTACCCTATTTGTGTACAACTGTATCTATATATTTAGCCTATTTGTGTACAACTATATGTATATATTTACCCTGTGAGTACTGGTTTGGGCTGGGACGAGTGCAAGTTGGTGCCATTTGGGGGCAGGGATCAGTGTGCAGGTTGGTTCTGCCCCAAATAGAGCCGTGTGTGGCGCCTGTTGTCTGTGGGAAGGGCACAAGTTGGGGGGCAAGTGAGTTGGGGGGGAGCTATGAGGTAACCCCGTTTGTACTTAGTCACAAATAGACAAGAAGAATCTCTCAATACCCCCCAGACTGAGCTTGACCTGTACCCCTGTGTTTGTGAATCTGGGGGTCATGGGGCGGTGCCCTAATTCTGTTGGAAGGGCTATTTGTCCTTTAGTGGGAGTAGAAGGGGCAGGTGGTGAGGGGTAACAGCAGGTAAGGGGTAGATCCAGGAATGTACATGTGTGTCCTCTGTTTTTCAGTTTGAGCCCAATTCTGCCGGAATCTGGGATTGTATCGGACATGGACGTGGAAAACACCATTGAGCCCAGTGAGAACCAGTTCTACCAGTTAAAAAGCCAGCCCATTCCCAGCAGGTAGGAGGGAGCCTCATGGCTGGACATTGTACACAATATATGTGTATGTATATAGAGGAGGTCCCTGGCCATAGAGCTTACAATCTGTCAGATGGAGGTGGCAGTCAGGGGAGTGGTAGTAGGGCAGTTAGACAATAGCCAGTGGCCATGGCTGGCTGCTATATTGGCACATGCCCGTGCATTCAGCAATGCCATATGACTTTGTTTTGTCCCACAGTCAGTGGGAACGCCACTCGTGCCCCTCCAGACCCCCGGCACCATGAGCTCCCGCGTTTTGCTCCGGCAGCAGCTGATGAGGGCTCAGGCCCGAGAACAGGAGCGCAGGGAACAAGAGCAAGAAGCAGCTCAGATCCTTGCCGAGCGTAGCAACGCTGCTCCAGCCACACCGGCCATCAACGTCAACCCAACGAGTCGGCCCAACCCCGCGCACGTGCCCCTTGAGGTCTTAAAGGTAAGTGCAAGCAACAAACTGGTACTAGTAGCATTCAACCTATAGCTAGGTGCAAGGGCAGCTCATTCACTAACACAGGTGGAGCGGTTGGTGGTGCAGGTGGTCCATTCACTAACACAGGTGGAGCAGTTGGTGGTGCGGGTGGTCCATTCACTAACACAGGTGGAGCAGTTGGTGGTGCAGGTGGTCCATTCACTAACAGAGATGGGGCGGTTGGTGGTGCAGGTGGTCTATTCACTAACACAGGTGGAGCATTAAGTGGTGCGGGTGGTCCATTCACTAACACAGGTGGAGCATTAAGTGGTGCGGGTGGTCCATTCACTAACACAGGTGGAGCAGTTGGTGGTACAGGTGGTCCATTCACTAACAGAGATGGGGCGGTTGGTGGTGCAGGTGGTCCATTCACTAACACAGGTGGAGCAGTTGGTGGTGCGGGTGGTCCATTCACTAACACAGGTGGAGCATTAAGTGGTGCGGGTGGTCCATTCACTAACACAGGTGGAGCAGTTGGTGGTACAGGTGGTCCATTCACTAACAGAGATGGGGCGGTTGGTGGTGCAAGTGTATTCATGTGCAGGAATTAGCAGCAAGATAATGAATGTGTTCTGCCCGGCAGGTGCAAACGCATCTTGAAAATCCGACCCGGTACCACATCCAGCAGTCCCAGCGGCAGCAAGTCAAACAGTATCTTTGTACTACCCTGGGTGCCAAGGTGCCCATGAACTCTTCTGCCCCAAGCACGGCAGCCCCAGGAACCTCTCCTCAAGCAGTGCTCCAAGCCTCGGCCAGCAGCGCCCCCAACAGTCCACTGGCCATGCTCAAAATTGCCTCCAGTCTGGACACAGAGGTGGGGCATTCAGTGACAAGAGCTGAGACTCTTGTATTATTGTGACTGCACTAATGATGTATTATTCTTGCTTCAGATTGATGATGTCATTGATGAGATAATAAGCTTGGAATCCAGCTTCAATGATGAAATAATGGGATATGTAGAAAGAGCCCATTTGCCCAGCACAGTAAGTACCGACCTGGGGGTAATAGCACAGAGAGACAGACCCACAGAGCCGTCACCGAGAGACAGACGCACAGAGAAGAGAGACAGTGAGGTCACACAGAGAGACAGACGCACAGAGCCGTCACACAGAGAGACAGACCCACAGAGCCATCACACAGAGAGACAGACGCACAGAGCCGTCACACTAAGAGACAGACGCACAGAGCCGTCACACAGAGAGACAGACGCACAGAGCCGTCACACTAAGAGACAGACGCACAGAGCCGTCACACAGAGAGACAGACGCACAGAGCCGTCACACTAAGAGACAGACGCACAGAGCCGTCACACAGAGAGACAGACGCACAGAGCCGTCACACTAAGAGACAGACGCACAGAGCCGTCACACAGAGAGACAGACGCACAGAGCCGTCACACTAAGAGACAGACCCACAGAGCCGTCACACAGAGAGACAGACACATAAAGAAGAGAGACAGTGAGGTCACACCCAATGATTTCTTGTTGCAGCTGCCTGTTGCTGGAAATCTCCTGGATGTTTATTGTGGCGTCAGTATGGCAGCTCCAGCAATAACTATGAGTAACTCGTGCCCTGCGGAGCTGCCCAACATAAAGACGGAATATACAGGTAGGTGCTGGGGGGGAAATGTGGGTGATTACAAAGACGGCACATAGACTGCCTGCGGCTGTAACAGTGGGGGTCATTTATCAACATTGGGTAAATTTGCCCATGGGCAGTAACCCATGGCAACCAATCAGATTACTGCATTCATTGTTCTACTTGCAGATCACTGATTGGTTGCTATAGGTAACTGCCCAGTGTTGATAAATGAGCCCCATTAATGTCTCTTCTCTCGGTGCAGATCAGGAGACCAAAGCAATTATAAAGGAGCGGCAGAAAAAGGACAACCACAATCTGAGTGAGTCACAACCACATGGAGGCCCATTGGGGGGCAAATCTGTGTCATACATACACCCCCCCCCCAATAGTCCAGTATGTACTAAATCCTTTGGGTGGGGGTGCTGACAGGGGGGCACAGGTAGGTGGGGCAGTGCTCTGATATTTCCCAGTCCCAGAAAATGAGAGGGAAACAGATGTAAGGCTGCTCTGCTGCTCCTGTACTGTACTGTCTCTTACCTCTTCTATGTTGTCTCTTACCCCACCTGCTCTGTGCAGACTCTTACCCCTCCTGTGCAGTCTCTTACCCCTCCTGTGCAGTCTCTTACCCCTCCTGTGTTGTCTCTTACCCCTCCTGTGCAGTCTCTTACCCCTCCTGTGTTGTCTCTTACCTCTTCTGCACTGTCTCTTACCCCTCCTGTGTTGTCTCTTACCCCACCTGCTCTGTGCAGACTCTTACCCCTCCTGTGCTGTATTTTACCCCTTCTCTGCAGTCTCTTACCCCTTCTGTTCTGTCTCTTACCCCTCCTGCGCTGTCTCTTATCCCTTCTGCGCTGTCTCTTACCCCTCTTACTCTGTCTCTTACCCCTCCTGCGCTGTCTCTTACCCCTCCTGCGCTGTCTCTTACCCCTTCTGTTCTGTCTCTTACCCCTTCTGTTCTGTCTCTTACCCCTCCTGCGCTGTCTCTTACCCCTTCTGCTCTGTCTCTTACCCCTCCTGCGCTGTCTCTTACCCCTCCTGCGCTGTCTCTTACCCCTCCTGCGCTGTCTCTTACCCCTCCTGCGCTGTCTCTTACCCCTCCTGCGCTGTCTCCCTCCTGCGCTGTCTCTTACCCCTCCTGCGCTGTCTCCCTCCTGCGCTGTCTCTTACCCCTCCTGCGCTGTCTCCCTCCTGCGCTGTCTCTTACCCCTCCTGCGCTGTCTCCCTCCTGCGCTGTCTCTTACCCCTCCTGCGCTGTCTCTTACCCCTCCTGCTCTGTCTCTTACCCCTCCTGCGCTGTCTCTTACCCCTCCTGCTCTGTCTCTTACCCCTCCTGCGCTGTCTCTTACCCCTCCTGCGCTGTCTCTTACCCCTCCTGCGCTGTCTCTTACCCCTCCTGCTCTGTCTCTTACCCCTCCTGCGCTGTCTCTTACCCCTCCTGCGCTGTCTCTTACCCCTCCTGCGCTGTCTCTTACCCCTCCTGCGCTGTCTCTTACCCCTCCTGCGCTGTCTCTTACCCCTCCTGCGCTGTCTCTTACCCCTCCTGCTCTGTCTCTTACCCCTCCTGCTCTGTCTCTTACCCCTCCTGCGCTGTCTCTTACCCCTCCTGCGCTGTCTCTTACCCCTCCTGCGCTGTCTCTTACCCCTCCTGCTCTGTCTTTTACCCCTCCTGCGCTGTCTCTTATCCCTTCTGCGCTGTCTCTTACCCCTCTTACTCTGTCTCTTACCCCTCCTGCGCTGTCTCTTACCCCTCCTGCGCTGTCTCTTACCCCTTCTGCTCTGTCTCTTACCCCTTCTGTTCTGTCTCTTACCCCTCCTGCGCTGTCTCTTACCCCTCCTGCGCTGTCTCTTACCCCTTCTGCTCTGTCTCTTACCCCTCCTGCGCTGTCTCTTACCCCTCCTGCGCTGTCTCTTACCCCTCCTGCGCTGTCTCCCTCCTGCCGCTGTCTCTTACCCCTCCTGCGCTGTCTCCCTCCTGCGCTGTCTCTTACCCCTCCTGCGCTGTCTCTTACCCCTCCTGCGCTGTCTCTTACCCCTCCTGCTCTGTCTCTTACCCCTCCTGCGCTGTCTCTTACCCCTCCTGCGCTGTCTCTTACCCCTTCTGCGCTGTCTCTTACCCCTCCTGCGCTGTCTCTTACCCCTCCTGCGCTGTCTCTTACCCCTCCTGCGCTGTCTCTTACCCCTCCTGCTCTGTCTCTTACCCCTCCTGCGCTGTCTCTTACCCCTCCTGCTCTGTCTCTTACCCCTCCTGCGCTGTCTCTTACCCCTCCTGCGCTGTCTCTTACCCCTCCTGCGCTGTCTCTTACCCCTCCTGCTCTGTCTCTTACCCCTCCTGCGCTGTCTCTTACCCCTCCTGCACTGTCTCTTACCCCTCCTGCGCTGTCTCCCTCCTGCGCTGTCTCTTACCCCTCCTGCGCTGTCTCTTACCCCTCCTGCGCTGTCTCTTACCCCTCCTGCGCTGTCTCTTACCCCTCCTGCGCTGTCTCTTACCCCTCCTGCGCTGTCTCTTACCCCTCCTGCTCTGTCTCTTACCCCTCCTGCTCTGTCTCCCTCCTGCTCTGTCTCTTACCCCTCCTGTGCTGTCTCTTACCCCTCCTGCGCTGTCTCCCTCCTGCGCTGTCTCTTACCCCTCCTGCGCTGTCTCCCTCCTGCGCTGTCTCTTACCCCTCCTGCGCTGTCTCTTACCCCTCCTGCGCTGTCTCTTACCCCTCCTGCGCTGTCTCCCTCCTGCGCTGTCTCTTACCCCTCCTGCGCTGTCTCTTACCCCTTCTGCGCTGTCTCTTACCCCTCCTGCGCTGTCTCTTACCCCTCCTGCGCTGTCTCTTACCCCTCCTGCGCTGTCTCTTACCCCTCCTGCTCTGTCTCTTACCCCTCCTGCGCTGTCTCTTACCCCTCCTGCGCTGTCTCTTACCCCTCCTGCGCTGTCTCCCTCCTGCGCTGTCTCTTACCCCTCCTGCGCTGTCTCTTACCCCTCCTGCGCTGTCTCTTACCCCTCCTGCGCTGTCTCTTACCCCTCCTGCGCTGTCTCCCTCCTGCGCTGTCTCTTACCCCTCCTGCGCTGTCTCTTACCCCTCCTGCGCTGTCTCTTACCCCTCCTGCGCTGTCTCTTACCCCTCCTGCTCTGTCTCTTACCCCTCCTGCTCTGTCTCTTACCCCTCCTGCTCTGTCTCTTATCCCTCCTGCGCTGTCTCTTACCCCTCCTGCGCTGTCTCCCTCCTGCGCTGTCTCTTACCCCTCCTGCGCTGTCTCCCTCCTGCGCTGTCTCTTACCCCTCCTGCGCTGTCTCTTACCCCTCCTGCGCTGTCTCTTACCCCTCCTGCGCTGTCTCCCTCCTGCGCTGTCTCTTACCCCTCCTGCGCTGTCTCTTACCCCTTCTGCACTGTCTCTTACCCCTCCTGTGCTGTCTCTTACCCCTCCTGCGCTGTCTCTTACCCCTCCTGCGCTGTCTCTTACCCCTCCTGCTCTGTCTCTTACCCCTCCTGCGCTGTCTCTTACCCCTCCTGCGCTGTCTCTTACCCCTCCTGCGCTGTCTCCCTCCTGCGCTGTCTCTTACCCCTCCTGCGCTGTCTCTTACCCCTCCTGCGCTGTCTCTTACCCCTCCTGCGCTGTCTCTTACCCCTCCTGCTCTGTCTCTTACCCCTCCTGCTCTGTCTCTTACCCCTCCTGCGCTGTCTCTTACCCCTCCTGCGCTGTCTCTTACCCCTCCTGCGCTGTCTCTTACCCCTCCTGCGCTGTCTCCCTCCTGCGCTGTCTCTTACCCCTCCTGCGCTGTCTCCCTCCTGCGCTGTCTCTTACCCCTCCTGCGCTGTCTCTTACCCCTCCTGCGCTGTCTCTTACCCCTCCTGCGCTGTCTCCCTCCTGCGCTGTCTCTTACCCCTCCTGCGCTGTCTCTTAACGCTCCTGCGCTGTCTCTTACCCCTCCTGCTCTGTGCATTCAGCGTCCCCACGTTGCAGGCAGACTACCAGGATCAGTCACATTCTTCTCATTTGAGAGAATGAACAGGGATGAGCCCGGGGGAGTCTGACAATGGTACAACCCTATTTAAAGGGTTAAGCGGTGCAGGTGGGTTACTAACCAGCCAATCAATTGTGTCCTGCAGTTGAACGGCGCCGGAGATTTAATATTAATGATAGAATTAAGGAGCTTGGTGCCCTGATCCCCAAGTCCAGTGATCCGTAAGTACACACTGTCACACCCCAATGTCTGAATGTGTCCCCCCCTTCCCCATTCTCCTGTGCCCCCCCATCTTCCCACTTTACTTGTGTCCTGCAATGAATGTGACCCCCCCAGGGAAGTGCGCTGGAACAAGGGGACCATCCTGAAGGCATCAGTAGAATATATCCGGAAGCTGCAGAAGGAGCAGCAGTGGGTGCGGGAGCTGGAGGGCCGGCAGCGTAAACTGGAGCACATGAACCAAAGGCTAATGCTGCGCATACAGGTAACGCGCACCCCTCAGCTGCACCCCAATGGCTTCTGTTTCCTGCACCCTGTCCCCACAGTCCCATTCATTAGCGGGGGCACAAGTGGGCCATTTAGGTGGCCACTACATTCCATGTACAATTGCAACTCAAGGGGACTGCACCTAATTGGGATGGCAAATTGCAAGGATTACAAGTTGCCCCTATTCACATGGGATTGTGGGAGGCGGGGGGCACAGAAAGGGAAGTAACCATATTCAGGGGGGGGGGGGATGAGATACAGAAATGTGCTCCAATGTATCCTGAGATATTTGCCCTTCCTGATCCCATGTGTATATTGGGGGCAGACTGTGTACTATAAAGAGCCCCTTTGTGCCAGTACAGATATGAGGGCTTAGTTACATGTCAAGGATCTATTGCCCCCAGCTGCTGCTACTATCTGCCCCTTCACCCCCACTGAGCACTTGCTCCCATGTGTCTCCCCTGCAGGAACTGGAAATACAGGCGCAGCTCCATGGACTCAATGACAACCCCCCAGCCTGTAAGGCCACGGACACGCTGAAGAGTGAGCCCACCTTCCACTCAGCCAGCCCTCAGCCCCCACACCCCTCTGCTCTACACCTGGGAACTCTCCACTTCACAGACCCCCTGAGTCACCTGGACTTCCACCTCACTCTCACCCCGGACTCGGCCATTGCTGACATTCTCATGGACGATGCCCTGTCCCCACTGGGGGGCACTGACCCGCTCCTCTCCTCTGTCTCCCCTCAAGCCTCAAGAAACAGCAGCCCCCACAGCAGCTTCAGCATGGAGGATGACTCCTGACCAGGCTCCGCCCAGGGAATATGGGCCCCAAATTACTGCACCCCATACAGGGACGGGCCAATGCTTTCTTTCCACTAAATCACTGAAGGGCAGCCCTGGGGTGACTGAATGCTGACTGACCCCTGCAGATAACCCACTCGTGCAGATAACCCACCCGTGCAGATAACCCACTCGTGCAGATAACCCACCCGTGCAGATAACTCACTCCTGCAGATAACCCACCCGTGCAGATAACTCACCCGTACAGATAACCCACTCCTGCAGATAAACCACCTGTGCAGATAAGCCACCCGTGCAGATAAGCCACCCGTGCAGATAACTCACTGCTGCAGATAACCCACTCGTGCAGATAACTCACTGCTGCAGATAACCCACTCGTGCAGATAACCCACCCGTGCAGATAACTCACTCCTGCAGATAACCCACCCGTGCAGATAACTCACTCCTGCAGATAACCCACTCGTGCAGATAACCCACCCGTGCAGATAACCCACCCGTGCAGATAACTCACCCGTGCAGATAACCCACCCGTGCAGATAACTCACTCCTGCAGATAACTCACTCCTGCAGATAACCCACTCGTGCAGATAACCCACCCGTGCAGATAACCCACTCCTGCAGATAACTCACCCGTGCAGATAACCCACCCGTGCAGATAGCCCACCCGTGCAGATAACTCACTCCTGCAGATAAGCCACTCGTGCAGATAACCCACCCCTGCAGATAACCCACCCCTGCAGATAACCCACCCATGCAGATAACCCACCCCTGCAGATAACCCATTCGTGCAGATAACCCACCCGTGCAGATAACCCACCCCTGCAGATAACCCACCTGCGCAGATAACCCACCCGTGCAGATAACCCACTCGTGCAGATAACCCACCCGTGCAGATAACCCACCCGTGCAGATAACCCACTCGTGCAGATAACCCACCCGTGCAGATAACCCACTCGTGCAGATAACCCACTCGTGCAGATAACTCACCCGTGCAGATAACCCACCCGTGCAGATAGCCCACCCGTGCAGATAACTCACTCCTGCAGATAAGCCACTCGTGCAGATAACCCACCCCTGCAGATAACCCACCCCTGCAGATAACCCACCCATGCAGATAACTCACTCCTGCAGATAACTCACTCCTGCAGATAACCCACTCGTGCAGATAACCCACCCGTGCAGATAACCCACTCCTGCAGATAACTCACCCGTGCAGATAACTCACTCCTGCAGATAACCCACCCGTGCAGATAACTCACTCCTGCAGATAACCCACTCGTGCAGATAACCCACTCCTGCAGATAACTCACCCGTGCAGATAAGCCACCCGTGCAGATAACCCACTCCTGCAGATAACTCACCCGTGCAGATAACTCACTCCTGCAGATAACTCACCCGTGCAGATAAGCCACCCGTGCAGATAAGCCACGACTTACAGAGGTAACTGGCCAATCTGTGGGAGATTCACTATATTCACCATGGGCCTAGTCCTCCTGCTCCCAAATCTAGAGTTGCCCCTGGGACTGGATAACTGGGTGACTGGAGGGAGAAGGTGCCTTACTGACTGGTAATACAGTGAGCTGATAGATCAGAGCATGGACAAGGCTTGTAGCCCCCGGCCTCTGTCTCTTAATGGAGGAGGCTCCTGAATTGCAGCACATTCCAGGGTTCCACACTTGCTGGTTACATTGGTGTCTAACCTTGATTGCTGCCCTTAACCTTCATACTGACACAACTGTAACAAAGAAGAAAGCAGGAGGCGCAAATGCACAATTTTATGTGTGGGAAATGTTGCCCTTTAAAGGAGAACTAAACCCTAAATATGAATATGGCTGGAAATGGCATCTTTTATATAGAGAACTTATATAGCAGTGATGATTGCAGCTCCCCATGTTGCTTTTTGTTAGAAGTGTCAGTGACACTGCACATGCTCAGTGCACTCTGGACAAGTGGGGAGAAGCTAAACGTAGGGGTTGTGGCAAATCATCAGAAATGAGCTTCATCTATTGGATGAGCTGATGTTACAGGGCCGATTGATGCTGCAGACTACACTGAGTGTGAATATGGAAGCGCTTGTATAAAAGAGGAAGAAGGAGAAATGGACTGGGAGAAAATTGGGGAGTGCAGGTCTCACCCCAGTTTCCCTTTTTGACTTAAACAAATTGTTCAGTAAAAAAATAAAAACTGATAGGATATGCAAAATAAAAAATGTTTCTATTATAGTTAATTAGCCAAAAATGTAATGTATAAAGGCTGGAGTGAGTGGATGTGTAACATAATAGCCAGAACACTACTTGACTAACTATATCAGATACATTTGTATCTATTTACCCAGTTTTTATTTGTACACCAAACTGTTCCTTTACTGAAGATACTTTGTGTATTTGATCCAATGATTCATGTAACTGTATATTCTTCTATGAAACATTTTACACTCACCGAGTCCCAATTTCCTTTATGTCAATCTCCCTCCCTGAGCAGTGGCCCCGGGGTATGGCAAAGAGAATGGAAGGGTTTCAATACAAACAGGAGAGTGCCAGGGAGGGAAACTTCCACAGGCCCTAGGCAACTTGGCCTTGGTTGGTGTGTGAGTAGCAGTAGTAGTAGTAGTAGTAGTGTTTAATGTGGGACTGTAGTGTGAGGAGCAAGTTCTAGTAGTCTACACAGGATAGTACGAGAGCATGGCCAGTGAATGGCTATTTGGAAAACTGTGTAGGACACTGGTGTTAACAATGGGAGGAGTCTATATATGAGCTGACAGGGTTAATGAACATGCCACTAATAGGGACAGTAAAGGAAGGAGTAGGGTCAGTGTTGGAGATTGCAGTTTAGACATTTGAGTGTGAGCTGTTAAAGTGGCCATAGTTGCACAGATAATATAGTACAAAAGTCATTTTTGTACAATATTTGGTGCCTGTATGGTGGGGAAAGAGCCAACCGATATTGGCAGAAGACTGGCCAGCTCATCGATTGGATTGGCTAGAAAATTTTGATTGGGTGCCTTTGAAGGCCATTGTTGATTAGGATAGAGACCTGTGGCATGTGAAGATCATTTGTATCTCTGCACAAAGCTGGGTGAGTAGGGTGTATGACATCATGGCTGGGTATGTGGTCATGCCATGGACTTGTACTTAATAATAAATGATATTCTTTTGCTAGACATATATATTTGTTTTCTTCGCTGTTATATAAGCAGATTTCTTATCATTCCCATGAAAGAGCTGCCACAAGATTAATTAAAGGCTTTAATCCTGGCCTTGGCACCCCTTCAAAAATGGATTCATCTTAATTTGCTGCCTGCTCTCATGCAGTTGTGTCTTAGCTCCGCCCCTTCCTGCTCCTGTGAGAGGAAGTAGAAAATGAGAGCAGGTGGGCATGTGGGAGTCCAGCTGAACAGGAAGGAAAAGGTGTTGCTCTGAAATGTGTCCCTGAGGGTGAGTGGGACAACTATTAGAGACATTGTAGTAATGCCCCTCATCCTCTCTCTGTTTTCTTCTGGCCTTCCATTTTCTTGCTGTTTTCATACCACCCAAGCGCTAACTGACTTCACCAGAAAACACAAATACCCATGCGTTGGAGCAAATATTGAATCAAATGTGACAAACTGTGTGTGTTGTGTGTGTGAGAGAGAGTATTAGGGATACACTGAATCCAAGATTTGGTTCGGGATCCAGCCAAGATTTAAACCTTTTTCAGCAGGATTCAGCCCAATTCTTCTGCCAGGCAGAACTGAAGCCGGATCCTAATTTGTGGGATAGAAATCGGGTGCCTTTTTGTCAAAAAACAAGGAAGAGTAAAAAATGTTTTCCCCTTTGCATATGCAAATTAGGGTTCGGTATTCGTTTGAATCTTTCGCGAAGGATTCGGGGGTTTGGCCGAATCCAAAATAGTAGGTTGGGTGCATCCCTACTAGAGAGTATAACTTGTGTATAGTTACATGATTAAATGTTCCAGGTAGAGGTTTGAGTACAACCATTGTCTCTCTTCAGTTCCTTGTCCCACTGTGTCACTCAATCTTGTATTTATATTCATACTCCCATGATTTACTCCACAATCACCTCTCTGTTTCTAATACTCCTCTTTGCTGCTCTTTATATGTGTACACTGGCTATGGCATCCTCTCCCATAAACTCCATTTTAGCCAAAGAATCCACATTTTTAAACCATTTTGCTTTTTCTCTGTAATAAGGAAACAATACATTGTTCTTGATCCAAACAAAGATGAAATGAATCCTTATTAATAACAGAACCAGCCCATTGGGCTTATTTAATGCATATATGATTTTCTAGAAGACAAAGTATGAAGATCCAAATTACAGAAAGATCCGTTATCCGGAAAGCCCCAGTCCCTGAGCATTGTACTGCTGCTGTCCTTGTTCTGCCTGTTCCTCCCCACAATGTAAGTGCTGTACTACAGGCCTTCTATTTGGATCCCTTTGCCTTTCAGAGCAGCACTCTGGTAATAATGCAGCTTTCCCCCAAATAACAGAAGCCTTACACATCAATTCTACATTCTTCTCTTTCTATTAACCCCTAGAATGCGGCTTGTTGGCAGCCAAAGTAAAGGACATTTGTTGTGCACGTCTTCCTGCTGTCGATTAATAATCCGTTTGTCATGAATGTGAGCCTTTGCTTCTTTTATCTGATGGACTGACTTGGCCAAAGCGTGTGTGTGAGTGTGAGTGTGAGTGTGTGTGTAGCTAGAACACTGGCTGGCAAACCAGTCAAACTGTAAATCCAGAGAGCAGACCCCCTTGTCTGAATTATAGACAGAAAGAATTCCAAATAAGCTGCTAGTGTGGGTGTCGTTTGATCTAGAAATCCTGTGAAAACACAAGTGAATCCAGTTGGGCTGACCATACACTACAATATCCTCTCACTCAATGAGCAGATGGGAGCCTGATTGGGCCACCCCCATGCTGGGCCACATTGGAATGATCCAATTAAAGTGCCAGTAAGAGAATGTTACAACACGTGTGTCGTTTGTACCACTTTATATATTCTACAAACACTTTGTACGTTCTGAAAGCAAAATATTGGGCACAAGTCATTGCTGTGATTCCTTTGCCTTGTGCAGACACTCACAGGTGGGGGGGGGGGGCAGATTGTGGGGGGCAGATTGTGGGACTGAGCACATGATACAGAGTTTGCAGGTGTCCCAGAGGCTGAGCACAATTCTAGTGTAAATGACACAAACACACGGTCAGTCGATATCTAGTGCTGCCCATGACTTTACTACAAGCTTACACACCCTGTATGGAAATGAATGAGGGCCACAGGACAATTGTTAGGGACACAAGAGAATCACAAATATAATGATGGCGGTAACACACGCCTGTTTCAACGAGAAGCCACTGGGGAGTTGAGAGTAAGAGCTCAGCTGGAAGGTAAGGACTGGGGTGAGTAAGGAGTGGAGGGTAAAGAGTGGAGTGTGAGCTGAGCAGCCCAGCGAGTAGCGAAGAAAAGGCAAGAAGAGAGCAAATTGTTGTGAGTGAAAACCTCCAGGTACCCGTCATTGATTGGCCCGCAGGTCAGACAGATGAAGCCCCTCCTCCTACATCGTGCGTCACTGCCGCTTTGGAGAGGAAACATGAGCCGCTCAGACAGTGCCACAAAGCGCTGCCTCACTACGGCCAGCAGGGGGAGCGCACACCCTGCAAAAATGCTTCCCGATCAGAGCGCTTCCCTAAGCACTTCAGCGATCTCTATGGTAGCTCTAGTACGGAGGCAGGACTCTATGGTGGGCTGCAGACTGTACCATTTCACTGTGCAGCAGCGGGGGGGTGGCTGAGAAAGATGGCGCAGGCTTTGTCCGAGGAGGAGTTCCAGCGGATGCAGGTAATGGCTGGCACACCGTTGCTTTGGTATATAAAGGTCAGGTGACACACACACTTCTACTTATGTCATTAGACTGATGGTGCCTGATCACTGCTGTCATTTCTCATCACTTCCGGGTGTACAGCCGCCTCTAGCTGCTCCCCTGGATGTCTCTGCTGTGTCCTGGCCACCCTCATGTTCTTACTGGCTGACACCCCCCCCCCCACACATGTCACATACATGTCACATACACATACATGTCACACACACACGCCACTGGGCTGATCATATGCTCTACTCCTCCCTCTCTGAATGGGAAAATAGCCCAGGGTGTCATCTCCGCTGCTCTATGAGGGTCACAGCTTGGAGGAACCTTTATTGCACAGGTTGCTATAGCAACAGGACTATAGAGCTGCTCTGTGCAAGGACAGGAAAGCTTCCATATGTCCTGCCTTTACACTTTCTTCCTACCTCCAGCATTTGCTGCGATTATCACAAATATAGCAGCTGTAGCACAAATGGATTGCTGGGGCTTTGGGCATGTTATTAGCAACATATCATTGGCAGCTTTCCTTCTGTGGGGCACACTGTGGTCTTCTGCTCTCTTTTGCTTTCTCAACGAGCCTGGTCCAGTGTGCATGTCATATCATTCATCTATTTCTACTGTCTCAACTTCTCCTGCCCTGCCTTTTCTACAGGTCCCAAGCATTCTTTTGTAATGTAGTCTCTAGACTGGCTCACAGTTGCTCTGCCTTTTAGTCTCTAGAGTGGCTCAGAGTTGGTCTGCGTTGTAGTCTCTAGAGTGGCTCAGAGTTGGTCTGTGTTGTAGTCTCTAGAGTGGCTCAGAGTTGGTCTGTGCTGTTGTCTCTAGAGTGGCTCAGAGTTGGTCTGCGTTGTAGTCTCTAGAGTGGCTCAGAGTTGGTCTGTGTTGTAGTCTCTAGAGTGGCTCAGAGTTGGTCTGCGTTGTAGTCTCTAGAGTGGCTCAGAGTTGGTCTGCGTTGTAGTCTCTAGAGTGGCTCAGAGTTGGTCTGTGCTGTTGTCTCTAGAGTAGCTCAGAGTTGGTCTGCCTTGTAGTCTCTAGAGTGGCTGAGAGTTGGTCTGCGTTGTAGTCTCTAGAGTAGCTCAGAGTTGGTCTGCGTTGTAGTCTCTAGAGTGGCTCAGAGTTGGTCTGTGCTGTTGTCTCTAGAGTAGCTCAGAGTTGGTCTGCCTTGTAGTCTCTAGAGTGGCTGAGAGTTGGTCTGCGTTGTAGTCTCTAGAGTAGCTCAGAGTTGGTCTGCGTTGTAGTCTCTAGAGTGGCTCAGAGTTGGTCTGTGCTGTTGTCTCTAGAGTGGCTGAGAGTTGGTCTGCGTTGTAGTCTCTAGAGTAGCTCAGAGTTGGTCTGTGCTGTTGTCTCTAGAGTGGCTCAGAGTTGGTCTGTGCTGTTGTCTCTAGAGTAGCTCAGAGTTGGTCTGCGTTGTAGTCTCTAGAGTGGCTCAGAGTTGGTCTGCGTTGTAGTCTCTAGAGTGGCTCAGAGTTGGTCTGCGTTGTAGTCTCTAGAGTGGCTCAGAGTTGGTCTGTGTTGTAGTCTCTAGAGTGGCTCAGAGTTGGTCTGTGCTGTTGTCTCTAGAGTGGCTCAGAGTTGGTCTGTGTTGTAGTCTCTAGAGTGGCTCAGAGTTGGTCTGCGTTGTAGTCTCTAGAGTGGCTCAGAGTTGGTCTGTGCTGTTGTCTCTAGAGTGGCTCAGAGTTGGTCTGTGTTGTAGTCTCTAGAGTGGCTCAGAGTTGGTCTGTGTTGTAGTCTCTAGAGTGGCTCAGAGTTGGTCTGTGTTGTAGTCTCTAGAGTGGCTCACAGTTGCTCTGCCTTTTAGTCTCTAGAGTGGCTCAGAGTTGGTCTGTGTTGTAGTCTCTAGACTGGCTCACAGTTGCTCTGCCTTTTAGTCTCTAGAGTGGCTCAGAGTTGGTCTGCGTTGTAGTCTCTAGAGTGGCTCAGAGTTGGTCTGCGTTGTAGTCTCTAGAGTGGCTCAGAGTTGGTCTGTGCTGTTGTCTCTAGAGTGGCTCAGAGTTGGTCTGCCTTGTAGTCTCTAGAGTGGCTCAGAGTTGGTCTGTGTTGTAGTCTCTAGAGTGGCTCAGAGTTGGTCTGTGCTGTTGTCTCTAGAGTGGCTCAGAGTTGGTCTGTGCTGTTGTCTCTAGAGTGGCTCAGAGTTGGTCTGTGCTGTTGTCTCTAGAGTGGCTCAGAGTTGGTCTGCCTTGTAGTCTCTAGAGTGGCTCAGAGTTGGTCTGTGTTGTAGTCTCTAGAGTGGCTCAGAGTTGGTCTGTGCTGTTGTCTCTAGAGTGGCTCAGAGTTGGTCTGTGTTGTAGTCTCTAGAGTGGCTCAGAGTTGGTCTGCGTTGTAGTCTCTAGAGTGGCTCAGAGTTGGTCTGTGCTGTTGTCTCTAGAGTGGCTCAGAGTTGGTCTGCCTTGTAGTCTCTAGAGTGGCTCAGAGTTGGTCTGTGTTGTAGTCTCTAGAGTGGCTCAGAGTTGGTCTGTGTTGTAGTCTCTAGAGTGGCTCAGAGTTGGTCTGTGTTGTAGTCTCTAGAGTGGCTCAGAGTTGGTCTGCCTTGTAGTCTCTAGAGTAGCTCAGTGTTGGTCTGCGTTGTAGTCTCTAGAAGGGCTCAGTTTGCTCTTCTGTTATATCATTTGTTGAGTGCTTGACTCCTTCGGTGCCCTGTATCAGACTGTTCTACAAAATGAGTGGCATAATTAATTCTGGGTGTGGGGGGGGGGGGAAACTAGATTGTTTGGGGGGCTTTGCTGTTCATGTCCAATTCTTGCACGTACTTCACGTCCCAGGCGCAGCTGTTGGAGCTCAGAACCCAGAATTATCAGCTGTCGGACAGTCTGCGGAAGAACAGCCAAGGTGAGAGGCTTAATCCCTAGGTTTGTCTCCCTTTCCCGCATTCTATAAAGCATCCATGTCGTCCTCTTCCATAGTCTTCTCAGTGGTAGGTTGTACACACCTAATGGGTCACGTACCTTTGTATGGTATCCTTACAGAACTCTCGGCACTCCGACAGAAGCATGGATCTTTGGAAAAGGAGTTTGGGAAAGCACAGAAGGTAACTGCACCTGCCCCACTGCTCCTACTGGCACGGCCACCCTGCTCCAGTTGCAAGTATTCAATTGTGCCAACATCTCATTCACTACTGAATCCCAGTGTCCCATCAGCATCAAGCTTTCTGCTAGGCACTATCAGATGCCCAAAGCCACTCTCAGCCAATGACAGAGGCACTAGCAGAATACCATGCACCCTGTACCTTTAACCGTCCTTCTCTCTGGTTGTGTTGCAGGTGCTCAGTAAAAGCAAGAAGGCTCAGGTAAGCAGCATCTTCTATATCTGTATGGATCCTTGTTCAAGACCATAATTCCCCTGTACAGGGCTAAGACAGGAGACCTTGTATTTCATGGCCTCTCTGTGTAGTAGGTGCAGGCTCAGATGCTTTATGATTGTGTGTTAGAGTCCCTTGTATTTTATACCTCTCTGTGTAGGAGCTGGATGCTCAGTTGCTTTCTGATTGTGTGTTAGAGTCCCTTGTATTTCATAGCTTCTCTGTGTAGGAGGTGGAGGCTCTGCTTGGGGAGAATGAGATGCTTCAGGGGAAGCTGCACAGTCAGGAGGAAGATTTCCGGCTACAGAACACTACACTGATGCAGGAGCTCTCCAAGGTAATGACATCAGGATTGGGGTAATTCACGGGTGGGAATGTCATGGACACTGCTCACAGGATTTCTGACTGGTTTGTTGTTCCTTGTGTAGCTGTGCACTCAGATTGAGCAGCTAGAGGCTGAAAACACAAGGTTCAAGGCTGGGCAGCCTGCAGTACCAGGTCCAGACGGTTCAGGAGAGAAAGAAGTAAGGAGGCTCCAAGCAGAAAACACAGCACTACAGAAGAGAATAACAAGTGTGTGTCACAACTGTGTGTAACTGACCCTCTGTTTAATTGTATATGTGTCACACCCATGTATCATGTATGGGGCTCTCTGTCCAACAGTGTCACTCTCTGCAAGCAGCAGTCCTGTCCTGCTTTATGGCAGCTGAGATTCTAGCTATCTGTATAACAGAACATTCTGTCCCAGTGTCTGCACAGATCCTATCTGATCCCCATTGTAAGCAGCAGTCCTGTCCTGCTTTATGGCAGCTGAGATTCTAGCTATCTGTATAACAGAACATTCTGTCCCAGTGGCTGCACAGATCCTATCTGATCCCCATTGTAAGCAGCAGTCCTGTCCTGCTTTATGGCAGCTGAGATTCTAGCTATCTGTATAACAGAACATTCTGTCCCAGTGGCTGCACAGATCCTATCTGATCCCCATTGTAAGCAGCAGTCCTGTCCTGCTTTATGGCAGCTGAGATTCTAGCTATCTGTATAACAGAACATTCTGTCCCAGTGGCTGCACAGATCCTATCTGATCCCCATTGTAAGCAGCAGTCCTGTCCTGCTTTATGGCAGCTGAGATTCTAGCTATCTGTATAACAGAGCATTTTGTTTGGTTTGGGGTTAGGGTCAGAGTAAGGGATGTGTAGGTAGGGTCAGGGTTGCTTACTCTAGTTTGTGGCTCTCATGTGAGTGTATGAAGGCAGTTATTCCCTGTTATTATATTTAGCCCTTCAGGAATGTCATGAGAAAGAGATTGCCACCCTGAAGTGCCAAGAATGGGAGGCTAATGGACACAGTGCCACATATGCAGAGGAAGGGGCGAGTGGATCCCAGATCCTTGTGGAAACAGAAGGACAGGCCTGTCCCAAGCAGGTAAGATCCCAGGCAGTGTCATTGTGACATCTGTAGCCATTTCCGTTTGGCTGCTCCATGCACTTCACTCTGCACCCTTGTTCTGTGTGCATTTCAGGATGGACTGGGTGCTGGCAGCTGGGAGCCAATCACAGAGGATCTGCAAGGTGAGTGCTCTATGTGTCATATTGTAGCAGCTTCCATTCATTTGGCTGAAATCTTGTACTTACCAGGCCAGACTGCTAAGAGACTTTTTCTTTTTATATGATGTTTTACCCATGTAACTGATGGGAGGGCTTTTATGGTCTTGTTTGTTCTGTGTTACACTTGAGAAAGGGTAGGTAATGACCTGAAATATGTTGTGTAGTAGCCCTAAATAAACACAACCACAGGGTTATTTCATGAATTCATAAATGAAGTATTGTTACACACACCTAATTCCTCACATGGATAGGAACCATGATACTCATACAATTCCCATCTCCCTTTGAGCTGGCCATAGGCGTATTGTTTGTATGAATCAAGTGATTTTCGGACCGTGTGTGGATGGTCCCGACATTTTTGGTGCCATGTTGATCGGTTGTTTAATTGATGGGACAGGCTAGAAGATCTTTAACAATAATATCTCTGTATGTATCTGATGATATCAATGGGTGATGCGACTGTTTGTCAGACATAAATTCCATTTACTAGTTTATTGAATCTCAATGGTTAGTGGTAGGTCGGGCTTCGGACACAAGGATATATCTGCACGTCTATGACCAGCTTAAGGCTCACAGGGGCTCATTATCAACACTGGCAAAATTTGCCCATGGGCAGTTACCTATAGCAACCAATCAGCGATTAGCTTTTTAAGGCCAGCTGCAAGTAGAACAATGAATGCAGTAATCTGATTGGTTGCCATGGGTTACTGTCCATGGGCAAATTTAACCAGTGTTGATAAATGACCCCCCCTCCCTAGTTCCTCTGTAAAGTGATGCATTCTGGGACTTGAAGTCCCCCTGCTTTTCAGATCATCGTAGCTCCACCCACTATGGAAAGCAGAGGGATTTCCCAGAATCCATCATTTCACAATAGTATAAGGTGGGGGCGAGACATAAGATTTGTTGGAAAATGGTTCTTATGAGTAATATGGTTACAGCTTGTGTTAAAAACCCCCATTTCCCCCTCCCCCCTGTAAGTTGCCATGAGAGCATTCACCCCTGTGCTTGACTTAAACACTATGCTCAACACTCCGTAAGCTGCTATCCCTTGTCTAGCCTAGAGATCAGACAATAAATTATATTCTGTATTTATATAGGATTCAAACTAAAATTAGAGACACAAATTGAAGAAAATCGGCTGCTGAGAGATCAAATAGGGATTCTTCAGGTTAGTGGTAACTGGGAGTGTAGGTACCTGAGTGGCTGGGCCTGGGTATATGAGTGTAGGAACCTGAGTGGCTGGGCCTGGGTATGTGAGTGTAGGTACCTGAGTGGCTGGGCCTGGGTATATGAGTGTAGGTACCCGAGTGGCTGGGCCTGGGTATATGAGTGTAGGTACCCGAGTGGCTGGGCCTGGGTATATGAGTGTAGGTACCCGAGTGGCTGGGCCTGGGTATGTGAGTGTAGGTACCTGAGTGGCTGGGCCTGGGTATATGAGTGTAGGTACCCGAGTGGCTGGGCCTGGGTATATGAGTGTAGGTACCCGAGTGGCTGGGCCTGGGTATATGAGTGCAGTTACCCGAGTGGCTGGGCCTGGGTATGTGAGTGTAGGTACCTGAGTGGCTGGGCCTGGGTATATGAGTGTAGGTACCTGAGTGGCTGGGCCTGGGTATATGAGTGTAGGTACCTGAGTGGCTGGGCCTGGGTATGTGAGTGTAGGTACCTGAGTGGCTGGGCCTGGGTATGTGAGTGTAGGTACCTGAGTGGCTGGGCCTGGGTATATGAGTGTAGGTACCCGAGTGGCTGGGCCTGGGTATATGAGTGTAGGTACCCGAGTGGCTGGGCCTGGGTATATGAGTGTAGGTACCCGAGTGGCTGGGCCTGGGTATATGAGTGTAGGTACCCGAGTGGCTGGGCCTGGGTATGTGAGTGTAGGTACCTGAGTGGCTGGGCCTGGGTATACGAGTGTAGGTACCTGAGTGGCTGGGCCTGGGTATACGAGTGTAGGTACCTGAGTGGCTGGGCCTGGGTATATGAGTGTAGGTACCCGAGTGGCTGGGCCTGGGTATATGAGTGTAGGTACCCGAGTGGCTGGGCCTGGGTATATGAGTGTAGGTACCCGAGTGGCTGGGCCTGGGTATATGAGTGTAGTTACCCGAGTGGCTGGGCCTGGGTATGTGAGTGTAGGTACCTGAGTGGCTGGGCCTGGGTATATGAGTGTAGGTACCTGAGTGGCTGGGCCTGGGTATGTGAGTGTAGGTACCTGAGTGGCTGGGCCTGGGTATGTGAGTGTAGGTACCTGAGTGGCTGGGCCTGGGTATATGAGTGTAGGAACCTGAATGGCTGGGCCTGGGTATGTGAGTGTAGGAACCTGAGTGGCTGGGCCTGGGTATGTGAGTGTAGGCACCTGAGTGGCTGGGCCTGGGTATATGAGTGTAGGTACCTGAGTGGCTGGGCCTGGGTATATGAGTGTAGGTACCTGAGTGTGTGTGCAGGTAGCTGGGTATCTGCCCCCTCTAACTGAAGCTTTGTTTGTACCCAGGTGCAGATGGTTAAGATACAGGAGGAACACAGCAAGGTAAGTGATCAGGTCTCGTGCTGAGAGGTGTGGGACACCCACAGTCGTTACCTACAACCTGCACAATGTATTTTGTACTAGCCACAAGACATCTCTGTACCATAAGCAACTGTCAGACGTAGGCCACTTTGTCAGCACACTAACTCCCCCCCCCCCAACATTTCTTCCCTTTCAGTCAGTGGAGAAGCTGAAGAAAAAACATGAGAGGTGAGTGTGCTTGGCACTGTATGTACCTGGAACCTTCTCTTAGTGTGTCATTTTGTCCTGCCAGTCTTCTTATGGAGACCTTTCTACCTTATTTATGCAGCTACTTACAGCTACAGATAGAGAAGGAGGCACTGTACAACGACAGCAGGTAAGAACCATGCAGGGACCTTCTCACTGTCTAATGTGACAGCATGTGAGTCTCTGTTGCCACTACCTGCACCTGCCATTAGAGGATGTGGCTTCTACTCATGTGTCTTCTACTCTCATCTCTGCTCGTGCAGCCATTACTCTACTCTCTGTTTGTGTGGCTTCTACTCTCATCTCTTCTCATGTGGCTTCTACTCTTCTCTCATCTCTGCCTCTGCAGCTTCTACTCTTATCTCTTCTCATGTGGCTTCTACTCTCATCTCTGCTCATGTGTCTTCTACTCTCGTCTCTGCTCATGTGTCTTCTACTCTCAGCTCTGCTTGTATGCTATGCCAATACATTGTGCTCTGCATGACTCTCTGCACAGCCAGATGCCCCATACACCTTTCACTCAGCCTGCCCCAGTGCTCTTTCTTTATATAACCTCATTGGTCTTGCCTCCAAAGGACAAAAATTGAGGAACTTCAACAGAAGAAAGAAGAAGATATAAAATCTCTGACCTTTCGGAACCAGAAATTGCAGCAGGACATGCAGGTGGCGCAGCAGGTAAGTGGGGATGAGACACAGTATGTAGGACATGCAGAAACTAGAGACAGCCAAGCCTCAACATAAACAGCTTAGGACCTAGAAGTCAGAGACAGGCAATTCTCAGTACCTGGAACACAGACACAGCCAGGCCTCAGTGCAGTTGGAACCAAGAGACAGCCAGGCCTCAGTAGAGTTGGAAGCAAGAGACAGCCAGGCCTCAGTACAGTTGGAACCAAGAGACAGCCAGGCCTCAGTAGAGTTGGAAGCAAGAGACAGCCAGGCCTCAGTGCAGTTGGAACCAAGAGACAGCCAGGCCTCAGTGCAGTTGGAACCAAGAGACAGCCAGGCCTCAGTAGAGTTGGAAGCAAGAGACAGCCAGGCCTCAGTACAGTTGGAAGCAAGAGACAGACAGGCCTCAGTAGAGTTGGAAGCAAGAGACAGCCAGGCCTCAGTAGAGTTGGAAGCAAGAGACAGCCAGGCCTCAGTAGAGTTGGAAGCAAGAGACAGCCAGGCCTCTGTACAGTTGGAAGCAAGAGACAGCCAGGCCTCAGTAGAGTTGGAAGCAAGAGACAGCCAGGCCTCAGTGCAGTTGGAACCAAGAGACAGCCAGGCCTCAGTAGAGTTGGAAGCAAGAGACAGCCAGGCCTCAGTACAGTTGGAACCAAGAGACAGCCAGGCCTCAGTAGAGTTGGAAGCAAGAGACAGCCAGGCCTCAGTGCAGTTGGAAGCAAGAGACAGCCAGGCCTCAGTGCAGTTGGAACCAAGAGACAGCCAGGCCTCAGTAGAGTTGGAAGCAAGAGACAGACAGGCCTTAGTGCAGTTGGAACCCAGAGACAGCCAGGCCTCAGTACAGTTGAAACCCAGAGACAGCCAGGCCTTAGTAGAGTTGGAAGCAAGAGACAGTTGGAAGACAATTGGCCGATAGATTTCTGCTGAAGCTGTCATACAGTATAGGTTGGGGGTGTCTGTATTAGTGAGTGTATACAGTAAACGTGTGTTTTTTGTGCAGAGCTGCATGGAGCTGAGAGAGCAGGTGCAAAGTCAGAAGCAGGATCATGAGAGAACCCTCCGGGGTGTACAGGAGCAGGTAGGTACCCGTTCCCATTCTTGTGCTCTGTAGTCTTCTTTTCCTTTCTTATCTGCTCAGTAGAACAAGTCCTTTCCAGCATTGCTAAATTCTCTCTTGTCTTTCTCTGGCTTCTCCCTGTGCCCCCCCTGGCATGTGTTGTGCTGGTGTAGGTGGCATGGCAGAGTGCAGAGAGTCAGGAGCAGGTGGACAACATTCTATCTGAGAACGATGCCTTACGCACCAATCTAGCTGCGTTAGAACAGGTACTGCACAAGCCCCGTACTGTACCCATACTGTACCCATATGTATGTTGAGGGGTTAGGCTGTAGGTAAGGGTTAGTGCCTGGGGCTGATATGGGCATGAGAAATGTAGTACAGTAGTACAAAGTATCCAGGTAGAAAGCATTGCTGGATCTGGTGCTGTGCAGCCCATTCAATTCTGTGCCAGATGCTTCACATAAGACAGACATGTATGGGCATTCCATTTCTCAAGGGACTGGACACAAATCTAACACTTATGCTGACCTGCAGATTCAGAGTTCCAGGACCCAGGAGCTGACTCTTCTACGGGAGCAGAATGCCGCGCTCACAATGGAAGTGCAGCAGCAACATGATGAAAAGGAAGCCATGCTGGTTGAGAGAGAGGACCTAAGGACTCAGCTGCAGGTATGGAAATGTCCTGATTATATTATGATCTAAACACACACACACACATATGTTACACTTGATGTATGGATGGGATATAGACCTCCAACACCAGGCCCCACCACTGCACAAATACCAGTTGGATACTCCATTGTCTGAAATACACACTGGCTTCTATATGAGAAAGAAAATACTTTGTGTCTCCACTGTACTTGTGTCCCATCTCAGGAGTCTCTCCATGCCAACCGCCGTCTGCTGGAGCAGCTTCAGGAGAAGGAGCAGGAGAGAGATTGTCTCCAGCAGGACCTGGATGAAGCACGCAAGGTAGGTCTGCCTCCACCATATTTATCCCTCCCACAAGACACCCGGGAGGTATGTAACCATGTCCCATCACCCCACAGAGCGCTGATAAGCGGAAAGCCATGTTGGATGAAATGGCCATTGAGATGTTGCAGGAGAAAAGTCGCCACAAAGATGAGGTGGGAAATATCAAGCTTCAGCATGAGAAGGAGGTGCTCAATATCCGAGGCAAATATGAAAAGGAGCTCCGAGAACTTCATGAAGAGAAGAACAGAGGGGAAGAGGATCTGCGGGGGCAGCTACGGGATGAGAAGGTAACAGAGGATGGGAGATACATAAAGAAGGAGTTTGTACAGAACTAGGTGCAGCACAGCACGTTACTAACAGAAAAGCTCCTTGTGCTCCGCAGGCTCGGAGCAGGGAGTTGGAGGGGCTTCAGCAAACGTCCGAGGAGCTGCGCTTACAGATTCACTCACTAGAGGGAACCAAAGGATGGTTTGAGCGGAGGTTGAAGGAGGCAGAAGTAAGTGGAGAGTTGAGGGTAAGGGCTGATATTGGCATCACGTGTAGTTACAATCACTACACACATGAGCTGGCATCACGTGTAGTTACAATCACTACACACATGATCTGGCATCATCTGGGTTTAGGAATGGGGCAATGCAGTTGTTGCAGGCTGTCTTCTGAACCCCCCAGCAGTCCCAGGCCATGGCTCCTTCCCTGCTTCCCATATACAGTGTGCATACAGCAGCAGCCTGAGCAAAGGATCCTATCAGTGAGAGGGATGTGAGTACAAGCTTGGGGCTTATTCTTACTGACTGGGGTACTGTCATATCAAGCACATTAAACGGACACTGGATCTTTTTGCAGCAGTGCTGTGCAGTGCCTCTCAGCTGGGTTTGAAGTTGTTGGACGGATGGGCATTGTTTGTTATGAGCTATAATTGTTCTGCAGGAAACTATGGAGAAGGACCAGATGCAGCACCAAGAGGATTTAGGCAAGATCAGGAGTGAGCATTCAGCAAACTTACAGGTACACAAAGGGCACAAAACCCTAAAGGGGTAACATCCGGGCTACTGGGGAGTTTTGTTGGGGCTCAGCATATATTGCCCAGCTCTGGTAACATGACTAGTTACTGTGTGTTACTGCCTGCTCTTAGCTTCAAGACCAAGAGGTGGGATAGGGATGTAGCAGTCACTCAGCTCTGGGGACAGGACTAGTTACTATGTGTTACTGTCTGCTCTTAGCTTAAAGACCAAGAGATGGGATAGGGATGTAGCAGTCACTCAGCTCTGGGGACAGGACTAGTTACTGTGTGTTACTGCCTGCTCTTAGCTTAAAGACCAAGAGATGGGATAGGGATGTAGCAGTCACTCAGCTCTGGGGACAGGACTAGTTACTGTGTGTTACTGCCTGCTCTTAGCTTAAAGACCAAGAGGTGGGATAGGGATGTAGCAGTCACTCAGCTCTGGGGACAGGACTAGTTACTATGTGTTACTGCCTGCTCTTAGCTTAAAGACCAAGAGATGGGATAGGGATGTAGCAGTCACTCAGCTCTGGGGACAGGACTAGTTACTGTGTGTTACTGCCTGCTCTTAGCTTAAAGACCAAGAGGTGGGATAGGGATGTAGCAGTCACTCAGCTCTGGGGACAGGACTAGTTACTATGTGTTACTGCCTGCTCTTAGCTTAAAGACCAAGAGATGGGATAGGGATGTAGCAGTCACTCAGCTCTGGGGACAGGACTAGTTACTATGTGTTACTGCCTGCTCTTAGCTTAAAGACCAAGAGGTGGGATAGGGATGTAGCAGTCACTCAGCTCTGGGGACAGGACTAGTTACTATGTGTTACTGCCTGCTCTTAGCTTAAAGACCAAGAGATGGGATAGGATGTAGCAGTCACTCAGCTTCTGGGACAGGACTAGTTACTGTGTGTGTACTGCCTGCTCTTAGCCTTAAAGACGCAAGAGGTGGGATAGGGATGTAGCCAGTCACTCAGCTCTGGGGACAGGACTAGTTACTATGTGTTACTGCCTGCTCTTAGCTTAAAGACCAAGAGATGGGATAGGGATGTAGCAGTCACTCAGCTCTGGGGACAGGACTAGTTACTATGTGTTACTGCCTGCTCTTAGCTTAAAGACCAAGAGGTGGGAGCCGTGACCCAGAAGTTGGAGGAAAGTGCAAGAGAGAAATGGGATCTTCAGGAGACTATTAAGCAGCTGAGGCAGGTGAGAACCCTCTGGATCTGCCCCACCAAACACTCTCCCCCCCCACCATACCTGATCTCCCTAGATGTTTCTCTCTCTGCTCCCCAGTGACATGATCAAGTGAGGATTACAAGTGTAATGTACTTACTGGTCTGTAAGGTTTCAATGCAGTTGGTCTCTTGCCTGTTGCACAATTGCACCGACCCTGAACTTCTTCTATGGGGGCTAAAAGCAGCTTTGCCAAATAAGGCACCAAAATCATTTTGGATTGAATTAATATGGGTGAGGGGCTGTGTGGGTGTGGCAGCTCCCCAAAACATCCTGCACTGGTCAATATCATTTCCAGAGGCCATGGGGGACGTTTGAGCACTTTAGGGGTGCAGGGCTTGTTGAAGACAGATTTATACATGTATCCTATAGAGGGAGAGGCTGGGTTGGACCATACCATGTGTACCCCAATAAACACAGAGATTTAATAATCTGGGCCACAGACTGTGCTGTGAGTGTGACAGGGGCACAGGTGACATAGTAATAGTTTTGTGTTTGTAGGAGCTGAAAGACACAGCTGACGGGCAGCGAATACTAGAGAAAAAGGGCAGCTTGGCAGTAAGTACCCCACTGTCCCCCAATATTCCATTCCATACAGCTTCACTGTATATCCTTCCACTATACTCCCTCCATGTCTCTCTCCTGGTAGCTCACTGCTTGTCTCTTTTGCAGCTTAAAGACCTGAAAAGGCAGTTACACCTGGAAAGGAAGAGAGCGGAGAAACTACAGGAGCGATTACAGGAGATTCTCACAAACAGCAAGACCCGAACAGGTAATAAAAATCTTTGTGCCACTGGGACGCTTATGAGCCGTACAGTGTGTGTGTGTGTGAGCCGTACAGTGTGTGTGTGTGAGCCGTACAGTGTGTGTGTGTGTGAAGCCGAGTTATACAACGTTGTGTGTGTGTGAGCCGTAACAGTTGTGTTGTGTGTGAGCCGTACAGTGTGTGTGTGAGCCGTACAGTGTGTGTGTATGAGCTGTACAGTGTGTGTGTGAGCCGTACAGTGTGTGTGTGTGAGCCGTACAGTGTGTGTGTGAGCCGTACAGTGTGTGTGTGAGCCATACAGTGTGTGTGTGAGCCGTACAGTGTGTGTGTGAGCCGTATTGTGTGTGTGTGTGAGCCGTACAGTGTGTGTGTGAGCCGTACATTGTGTGTGTGTGTGAGCCGTACAGTGTGTGTGTGAGCCGTACAGTGTGTGTGTGAGCCGTATTGTGTGTGTGTGTGAGCCGTACAGTGTGTGTGTGAGCCGTACAGTGTGTGTGTGAGCCGTACAGTGTGTGTGTATGAGCTGTACAGTGTATGTGTGAGCCGTACAGTGTGTGTGTGAGCTGTAGATTGTGTACAGAAGTCACTTTACTCCCACACGTCTGTCCGTCATCATTCACTCCCCAGTGTCTGTGAATCACATATTCGCACAAAAACAAAGTAGTGCTACACAAACACTACAGCTTTTTGTAGCGTTGGGTGTCGACTGTGACTCTGTTTGCCCAGGTCTTATCCATATACAAGACTGTATTTCAGTAGAACTCCAATTTAGTGAAAAAAATTAGACGTTTCAAGCCTGTCACTCACATGTTATTTCCTACCAATCATCTTACTGCCAGGAACCTCTGTTATTTCTTTGGTGTATGTGAGTGTAAGACTGAGGGGAGGGGTTGGGTTATACTGGGGGGTATGTGAGTGTAAGACTGAGGGGAGGAATTAGAGTATGTGAGTATAAGGCTACTATGTTAGTTGTATGTGATTTTTATTCTCCTGTTATTTCCCCTCCATCCACCATCCCATTATTGTACAGCAGGATCAGATTGTTGTTCTCTTCAATTACACTGACAGTCCTACATTTCTCTCCAACACCCACTCCCTCCTTTTGCTCCCACTGGAGGCATTAAGACTATCCATTTTAAGCAGGGCATTAATATTTTATGTGTGAGATGAGTCAGGAGGCGGGAGACAAAGCCACCCTTACAAGGCCAGAGAGGAAAATGCTGAGCTGCAGTAAAATCCCCTGCAAGATATAGGAGCCCTCCCTTCTGCCCCTGCTAGATGTATGTGTGTGTGTGTATATATATTTATTTATTTGTATGGCGCTCCTTGAGGGTAAAGCACTGTACAGCAGAACAATACGTTAGTATAACAAACAACAAGGGCTCACTGCATTAATAAGTAACTAATTAGTACATTATTAGAATTACAATTCACATAAATCTAAAGTATCATTACACTACAGATGAAGTGCTCAGTATGAAGGAGACAATGGAATGCAGGAGCCTGCCCCGTAGAGCTTACAAATGGGAGGGGAAAGACACAATTAGGTTCCAGTGGGTAACCCATAGAAGTGCCAGTTGCAGGTTATCCAGGTGCTCCCAGAGGGAGTCTAGTTGAGTTTACTTCTAAAGAGATTGAAGGAGGATTGTCTCCGGAGAGATTCAGGAATGACCAATAGAAGGAGCAGCAAGACAGAAGGGTTTGACCCGGGAAACGGCAGTAGTAGTGGGGGGTTCGGCCAAGAACATATAGAGAGACACGAGATGAGATGTAGTGAGGTGCAGAGGAATGAAGGTTATGAGCAGGAGCTTGTAAGTTATTCTTTCTTTTCTAGGAAGCCATGATAAGGACTTCAGCAGGGGAGGGGCCTGTACCCTTTTGGATGAGCCTGGCAGCAGTGTTTAATACAGACTGTAGAGGGGAGAGATGGGAGGCCAGTTAGTAGAAGGTTACAGTAATCTAGTTGGGATAGGATGAGAGCATGCATGAGTGTCTTGGCCGTAACAGGTGAAAGGAAGGGACAGATCATGGCAATATTGAGTAAGAAAAAGTGACAGGTTTTCACAGTGATCCCAGTGAGACTCTCGGCCCACCCTGTCAGGTCCCAATGAGATGAAACGTGGTAAAGAACGGTCAGACGCGGGTCGTTACTGCAAAAGTTGAAAAAATACACGATTATGTATACACACAGTATATAGTTGATAAAAAGCTACTAATACTCCAGTAGTCATTTAAGCTGTTTAACCTACTAATCCTGCTGTAGGAGTCCGATCCCAAGCCGATATTTGCAACTATAAATCTGGTACTCAAACAGATACTTCAGTTCACTCCATTTCTCCACACTGAAGCCAAGTCAAACACAATTCAAGTGGCAAGTACTGGAAGTAGTACGGAGGGAACATGAATACATTGCTACTACAGCAGGAGTCAAAATGGATAAGTAGGTTAAAGGACCAGTAACATCAAAAATCTTTTTTTTTTTTTTTTTTTTTTAAAATTCAGTAGTATACATAGAAAAAACAACACCAAGACAAATGAAACACATTTTTCAAAAACATTTTTTGATGTTACTGGTCCTTTAAAGAGCTTACATCCGGAGGGTCTAAATGACTACAGGAGTATTAGTAGCTTTTTATCAACTATATACTGTGTATACATAATCATGTATTTTTCTTTCTTCCCCAGATAGTAGGGCTGTCTTAAAATTTTGAAAATATACTTGAAAAGAATTGAATATACTACAGAAGGGTAAGATTATAGTTAAAATTTGACCATAATTCTTGAAAGTTATTGTATGTTTACTATAAGATTTAGTCTTATGTGAAGCAATCGGAGCTCTTGGCAGGCAGTGTCTAGAGAAACTTTTTTGGACAATAATGGACTATTTCTGGGATCTAAATGTACTTTTCTATTTCAACACTATGGACTACACTGATGTAGTATTGTTGAACTTATTATTATTCACACATTTATATCGGCTAGGCTGAAAAATGTATTGCAGTGGCCAAGAGATTTTTCATCACACAGTGCGGGTGGGGGTGGCCATGGTATCTTACCACTAATTAGGGGTGGAGTTTAATTGCTTGTGTGGGCTTTGTATTCAAATGAAAGCACCTCAACTCTTGTAGTAACGACGCGAGTCTGACCGTTCTGCTGATTATTGACTTCATTGGGCAGAAGTTGATTGGTTTGAAGGAGCCAATGAGACTCCCAGTCCACCCTGCTAGACCCCAGTGAGGGTTGGCTGACAGCAGGGTCAGATTTGGGTGGCTAAGGCTCTCATACTACTCTTTGTGGTGCAGGGTTGGAGGAACTGGTGTTGGCAGAGTTAAGTTCCCCAAGTCGGGCACAGACTGGCGACAGCAGCAGCATCTCGTCCTTCAGTTACAAGGAGATCATGAGGGAGAATGCAGCCCCCAGTGGCAATAAGGTAAGGAGACTGGCCATGTAGCTGGCATGAATTGACACAAATAAAAAGGGTAAAAGGCCTTACAACATACATGAATGGGTATGTCCATATATGAGGGGCAGCTCAAGCACATCAGAACTATGCTGCCCCAGTGCCCAGATACACACACAATATGCCCGTTCCCAGATCACTTTAGTGCCCCTAGACCCTGCTGTAGCCCTGCAAAGGTCTCACATCTGGGACACGTTCTTCCTTCTATTGGTACCTCCCATCTCCCAGTGTACTGATTCTACCTGGTTATGGACTCACATTGGTACCTCTCCTTGTTGAGCCCAATGTCCTGGAGGAAATCAGCACCTCTCTGAGTATGTGGCACTGGAGGTTTCCCCATTGGCCATTGGCTTGCTGTTAACATTATGTCTTGCAAAGGTTGCTTTGTGCCAATCATATTGCCCTGTGCCAATGTGCTGATAAATACCTGTCTGTTCCAGTCCAATACGGGGAGTCCACAGTCCCAGACACACAGGCCGGCTGAGCTGTCGGATGAAGAGGTTTCGGATCTGTTCCAGAGACTGGCAGAGATTCAGCAGGAGAAGTGGCTGTTGGAAGAAAAGGTACAGCATGGGCTCATTGGATTTAGGGCCTGGGCTTTATTGACCAATCAAACACAGGGACAATATGCTAAGCTCTTGGCAAACACTGCTGAAGATTTCCCCTTTAAGGCATGGATGCATTGGGACACTTCCACTTTAAGGCATGGATGCATGGGGACATTTCCCTTTTAAAGGAATTGTTCAGTGTAAAAATAAAAACTGGGTAAATAAATAGGCTGTGCAAAATAAAAAATGTATCTAATATAGTTAGTTAGTCCAAAATGTAATGTATAAAGGCTGGAGTGAGTGGATGTGTAACATGTCAGTCAGAACACTACTTCCTGCTTTTCAGCTCTCTTGGTTTACACTGATTGGTTACCAGGCAGTAACCAATCAGAGACTTGAGGGGGGGGCACATGGGTCATATCTGTTGCTTTTGAATCTGAGCTGAATGCTGAGGATCAATTACAAACTCAATGAGCAGAAATGTCCCATGTGGCCCCCCTTATAGTCACTGACTAACTCAGAGTTAGAGAGCTGAAAAGCAGGAAGTAGTGTTCTGGCTATTATGTTACACATCCACTCACTCCAGCCTTTATACATTACATTTTTGCCTAACTAACTATATTAGATACATTATTTATTTTGTACAGCCTGTCTATTTACCCAGTTTTTATTTTCACACTGAACTGTTCCTTTAAGGCATGGATGCATTGGGGCATTAAGAGAAGCCAGGGTGACGTGTTATACCCAGGGGCAGTTATAGGACGCCACCCACCCATGGTATTTATTTAGTAACCCTGTTACTCTCACTGCCTGATTTATGTCTCCCGCAGGTGAAGCATCTGGAGGTGAGTAGTGCCTCCATGGCAGAAGATCTGTGCAGGAAGAGCTCCATCATTGAGGCCTACGTAATGGACAGCAGGATCGGTCAGTTCCACTGGACTTGCTTTGTGTTGGTACATATGTGTGTGCCCGTGGGCATTTTAGTGTGTTGCTAGAGATGGAGGAGGAGATGTGCACCCGCCACTAACTGCCATATCAGAGTGTTGCTGGAGATAGAGGGGGAGATGTGTGCCCTCCACTAACTGCCATTTTAGAGTGTTGCTGGAGATATGGGAGTGTGCGCTCCACTAACTGCCATTTTAGAGTGTTGCTGAAGATAGGGGAGGAAATGTGTACCCTCCACTAACTGCTGGAGATGGAGATGTGATCCAACTGATTCTATTATTTGTGCCTGACAGTCATTGTGTCTCCTCCTTGCCAAGGTCTGGGTACCCCCCTATAGTTAGTGTATGTGTGCCAAGGTCTGGGTACCCCCCTATAGTTAGTGTATGTGTACAAAGGTGTGGGTACCCCCCTATAGTTAGTGTATGTGTACCAAGGTGTGGGTACCCCCCTATAGTTAGTGTATGTGTACCAAGGTGTGGGTACCCCCCTATAGTTAGTGTATGTGTACCAAGGTGTGGGTACCCCAGTAATAATTCCCAGATGATGCAGAGAGGGCAGAGTGATGTAAGTAAGAGCCTATGAAGTTACTGTGGGAGCTAGAGCAAGTCTCATTCACCCACAAGTCTGGCCCTTTCCCATTAGGGTGCAGGGGCTCCCCCTCGGACCCTTGGACAGTGCCACATACTTGAGTGTAACAGGAGCTGACATGTTTGCTGGATTTCTGAGGCCGTCAGCATGCGCGGGGGGGTTCAAGGTGTAAATAATTCAGGTGCAGGAAGATTTGCTGATGATTTATTTACCAGGGCAGAAAATGGAGAGGTGAGAGGAAAGGAGAATAATATAGGGGAGCTGAGTTCAGCGAGAATCTCCTTCTAGAAATGATTCCATGGCTTTGGGCCCGGCATCAGCTGCCAGAACCCATTATTTCTATATAAATCTGAATTATTTATCTCTTCTAGCAAAGTCTCACTGCTCAGCCCAGGCCAGCACCCCATGGGTTAAAGGGAAAGTGCAGTCCCTGTAAGGCTCACTGAGCACCGTACCCAGAATGATCACCTGTGCCTCTATTATAATCAGTACTGGACCCAGAATGATCCCCTGTGCTTCTATTATAATCAGTACTGTACCCAGAATGATCCCCTGTGCCTCTATTATAATCAGTACTGTACCCAGAATGACCCTGTGCCTCTATTATAATCAGTACTGTACCCAGAATGATCCTGTGCTTCTATTATAATCAGTACTGTACCCAGAATGATCCCCTGTGCCTCTATTATAATCAGTACTGTACCCAGAATGATCCTGTGCTTCTATTATAATCAGTACTGTACCCAGAATGATCCCCTGTGCCTCTATTATAATCAGTACTGTACCCAGAATGATCCTGTGCTTCTATTATAATCAGTACTGTACCCAGAATGATCCTGTGCTTCTATTATAATCAGTACTGTACCCAGAATGATCCCCTGTGCCTCTATTATAATCAGTACTGTACCCAGAATGATCCTGTGCCTCTATTATAATCAGTACTGTACCCAGAATGATCCTGTGCCTCTATTATAATCAGTACTGTACCCAGAATGATCCTGTGTCTCTATTATAATCACTATTGTAGCCAAAATTATCCCCTGTGCCTCTATTATAATCGGTATTGTACCCAGAATGATCCCCTGTGCCTCTATTATAATCAGTACTGTACCCTTGCAAAAGTATTCACCCCCTTGACTTTTTACCTATTTTGTTACATTCCAACCTGTAATTTCAATGTTTCTTAATCTTATTTTATGTGATGGATCTGCATAGCCTAAGTTGGTGAAGTGAAATGAGAAAAATACATATAAAAAAGAATTTAAAAAAAAATAAAAAAACTGAAAATTGGCATGTGCATATGTATTCACCACCTTTGCCATGAAGCCCCTAAAAAATCCTGGTGCAACCAATTACCTTCAAAAGTCACCTAATTAGTGAAATGAAGTGCACCTGTGTGCCATGTAAGTGTCACATGATCTGTCAGTATAAACACACCTTTTCTGACACAAAGCTGCCAAGAGAGGGTCGCCCCCACCAAACCTCACAGAGCGGGGGGCAAGGAGGCAGCACAGAGACCAAAGGTAACCCTGAAGGACTTGCAGAGTTCCACAGCAGAGACTGGAGAATCACAATAAGTCGTACACTCCAAAGAGCTGGGCTTTATGGAAGAGTGGCCAGTAAAAAGCCAAAATAAGAAGGAACGTTTTGAGGTTGCCAAAAGGCATGTGGGCGACTCCCCAAATGTATGGAGGAAGGTGCTCTGGTCAGATGAGAGTAAAATGGAATAAATAAAATGGCTGGTGCAAAGCCAACACATGCCATCACCCCAAGAACACCATGGCCACAGTGTGAAACATGGAGGGGAAGATGGAGCTAAATACCGGGATATTCTTGTGATTTGAGACTGGGACGGAGGTTGACCTTCCAGCAGGACAATGAAGCCCACTGCTCAAGTGCTGAAACAGGGGAAACATTTAAATGTGTTGGAATGGCCGAGTCAAAGTCCAGACCTCAATCCAATTGAGAACATGGGGTCAGACTTGAAGATTGCTGGTCACAAGTGAAAAGCCTCCAACATGAAGGAGCTGGAGTAGTTGTGCCTTGAGGAATGGCCACAAATGCCAGTGGCAAGATGAGGCAAGTTCATAGAGACTTATCTAAAGCCACTTGCAGCTGTAATTGCCACAAAAGGTGGCTCTACAAAGTACTGACTTTAGGGGGGGTGAAAAGTTATGCACGCTGAAGATTTCTGTTCTTTTGTCCTATTTGCTGTTCACAATACATGGAAAATAAAAGATCTTCAAAGTTGTAGGCATGTTGTGTAAATGAAATGGTGCAAACTGTCAAACAATCCATTTTAATTCCAGTTTGTGAGGCAACAAAACATGAAAAATGCCAAGGAGGGGGGGTGAAGACTTTTGCAAGGCTCTGTATACCTAGTTACGTTCTGGACATTTTATGGGCTGGGGGCCCAGTAACCCCACTGGAGCCTGGATGTCACTGTGTATTTGGATAAAAGCTATTTTTTCTCTTCCCTCCCCAGACGTGTCTGCTGCCCATGGCCAAGTGGATCGGAGCAGCCTGGGCAGTGTCTTAAGGGACCTGGTGAAACCGGGAGATGAGAACCTGAGGGAGATGAACAAAAAGCTGCAGAACATGTTGGAGGAGCAGCTCACCAAGAACATGCACCTACAGAAGGTCAGCACCTTGTGTGTGGATATATATTATATATATATATATATATACAGCGCCGTTTCTGTATGTATTGCCGCCTGAGGCGGCTCCAGTAATGCCGCCCCCCCAGCCCGATTCGATTTCCGGGGGGGAGGCAGCAACGCTAGTACGGAGAGTGCAATTGCGCTCTCTCGCCCTAGTAAAGCCGAATTTCCGGTTCAAAAACCGGAAATTCGGCTCTTAAAGGCACCAGGAGCGGCTTTTTGCCGCCCCTGGAAACCTAGCTGGCGATGCCGCCTGAGGCGAGCGCCTCAGCTCGCCTCATTGGCGGATCGCCCCTGTATATATATATTTAACTTCACAAGAGGGGGACCGCTCCAAGTTCACACTCCCTATTCGCTGCTCCAGTCGGGTGCTCAGTCCGCAGCGTCCCCACTGCTAGGATTCACTCAGACATCAAAAAAGGGGAGGACGGCACTCCGATACGTGGAATATGCTTTTTATTCCAGATTCATACAAGGATCCAACGCCCTACGCGTTTCGGGAATCACTCCCTTAATCATAGGCATACACCTTGGACCAAACAGACAGGTTATATACAAAACATGAATAGCGGCCCCTACTATATATATATATATATATATATATATATATATATATATATATATATATCTCAGATAGGGGAAGGGACAGACCATAAGACAGTACTGGGGGAGGAATAAGTGTGAGTTCTTTAGGTAGATAGGGGAAGGGACAGACTAGATGGGACAGACATAAGACAGTACTGGGGAGGAATAAGTGTGAGTTCTTTAGGTAGATAGGGGAAGGGACAGACTAGATGGGACAGACATAAGACAGTACTGGGGGAATAAGTGTGAGTTCTTTAGGTAGATAGGGGAAGGGACAGACTAGATGGGACAGACATAAGACAGTACTGGGGGAGGAATAAGTGTGAGTTCTTTAGGTAGATAGGGGAAGGGACAGACTAGATGGGACAGACATAAGACAGTACTGGGGGAGGAATAAGTGTGAGTTCTTTAGGTAGATAGGGGAAGGGACAGACTAGATGGGACAGACATAAGACAGTACTGGGGGAGGAATAAGTGTGAGTTCTTTAGGTAGATAGGGGAAGGGACAGACTAGATGGGACAGACATAAGACAGTACTGGGGGAGGAATAAGTGTGAGTTCTTAGGTAGATAGGGGAAGGGACAGACTAGATGGGACAGACATAAGACAGTACTGGGGGAGGAATAAGTGTGAGTTCTTTAGGTAGATAGGGGAAGGGACAGACTAGATGGGACAGACATAAGACAGTACTGGGGGAGGAATAAGTGTGAGTTCTTTAGGTAGATAGGGGAAGGGACAGACTAGATGGGACAGACATAAGACAGTACTGGGGGAGAATAAGTGTGAGTTCTTTAGGTAGATAGGGGAAGGGACAGACTAGATGGGACAGACATAAGACAGTACTGGGGAATAAGTGGTGAGATCTTTAGGTAGATAGGGGAAGGGAACAGACTAGATGGGACAGACATAAGACAGTACTGGGGGAGGAATAAGTGTGAGTTCTTTAGGTAGATAGGGGAAGGGACAGACTAGATGGGACAGACATAAGACAGTACTGGGGGAGGAATAAGTGTGGAGTTCTTTAGGTAGATAGGGGAAGAGACAGACTAGATGGGACAGACATAAGACAGTACTGGGGGAGGAATAAGTGTGAGTTCTTTAGGTAGATAGGGGAAGGGACAGACTAGATGGGACAGACATAAGACAGTACTGGGGGAGGAATAAGTGTGAGTTCTTTAGGTAGATAGGGGAAGGGACAGACTAGATGGGACAGACATAAGACAGTACTGGGGGAATAAGTGTGAGTTCTTTAAGTAGATAGGGGAAGGGACAGACTAGATGGGACAGACATAAGACAGTACTGGGGGAGGAATAAGTGTGAGTTCTTTAGGTAGATAGGGGAAGGGACAGACTAGATGGGACAGACATAAGACAGTACTGGGGGAGGAATAAGTGTGAGTTCTTTAGGTAGATAGGGGAAGAGACAGACTAGATGGGACAGACATAAGACAGTACTGGAGGAATAAGTGTGAGTTCTTTAGGTAGATAGGGGAAGAGACAGACTAGATGGGACAGACATAAGACAGTACTGGGGGAGGAATAAGTGTGAGTTCTTTAGGTAGATAGGGGAAGGGACAGACTAGATGGGACAGACATAAGACAGTACTGGGGGAGGAATAAGTGTGAGTTCTTTAGGTAGATAGGGGAAGGGACAGACTAGATGGGACAGACATAAGACAGTACTGGGGGAGGAATAAGTGTGAGATCTTTAGGTAGATAGGGGAAGAGACAGACTAGATGGGACAGACATAAGACAGTACTGGGGGAATAAGTGTGAGTTCTTTAGGTAGATAGGGGAAGGGACAGACTAGATGGGACAGACATAAGACAGTACTGGGGGAGGAATAAGTGTGAGTTCTTTAGGTAGATAGGGGAAGGGACAGACTAGATGGGACAGACATAAGACAGTACTGGGGGAGGAATAAGTGTGAGTTCTTTAGGTAGATAGGGGAAGAGACAGACTAGATGGGACAGACATAAGACAGTACTGGAGGAATAAGTGTGAGTTCTTTAGGTAGATAGGGGAAGGGACAGACTAGATGGGACAGACATAAGACAGTACTGGAGGAATAAGTGTGAGTTCTTTAGGTAGATAGGGGAAGGGACAGACTAGATGGGACAGACATAAGACAGTACTGGAGGAATAAGTGTGAGTTCTTTAGGTAGATAGGGGAAGAGACAGACTAGATGGGACAGACATAAGACAGTACTGGGGGAGGAATAAGTGTGAGTTCTTTAGGTAGATAGGGGAAGGGACAGACTAGATGGGACAGACATAAGACAGTACTGGGGGAATAAGTGTGAGTTCTTTAGGTAGATAGGGGAAGGGACAGACTAGATGGGACAGACATAAGACAGTACTGGGGGAATAAGTGTGAGTTCTTTAGGTAGATAGGGGAAGGGACAGACTAGATGGGACAGACATAAGACAGTACTGGAGGAATAAGTGTGAGTTCTTTAGGTAGATAGGGGAAGGGACAGACTAGATGGGACAGACATAAGACAGTACTGGGGGAGGAATAAGTGTGAGTTCTTTAGGTAGATAGGGGAAGGGACAGACTAGATGGGACAGACATAAGACAGTACTGGGGGAATAAGTGTGAGTTCTTTAGGTAGATAGGGGAAGGGACAGACTAGATGGGACAGACATAAGACAGTACTGGGGGAATAAGTGTGAGTTCTTTAGGTAGATAGGGGAAGGGACAGACTAGATGGGACAGACATAAGACAGTACTGGGGGAGGAATAAGTGTGAGTTCTTTAGGTAGATAGGGGAAGGGACAGACTAGATGGGACAGACATAAGACAGTACTGGGGGAGGAATAAGTGTGAGTTCTTTAGGTAGATAGGGGAAGGGACAGACTAGATGGGACAGACATAAGACAGTACTGGGGGAATAAGTGTGAGTTCTTTAGGTAGATAGGGGAAGGGACAGACTAGATGGGACAGACATAAGACAGTACTGGGGGAGGAATAAGTGTGAGTTCTTTAGGTAGATAGGGGAAGGGACAGACTAGATGGGACAGACATAAGACAGTACTGGAGGAATAAGTGTGAGTTCTTTAGGTAGATAGGGGAAGAGACAGACTAGATGGGACAGACATAAGACAGTACTGGGGGAGGAATAAGTGTGAGTTCTTTAGGTAGATAGGGGAAGGGACAGACTAGATGGGACAGACATAAGACAGTACTGGGGGAATAAGTGTGAGTTCTTTAGGTAGATAGGGGAAGGGACAGACTAGATGGGACAGACATAAGACAGTACTGGGGGAGGAATAAGTGTGAGTTCTTTAGGTAGATAGGGGAAGGGACAGACTAGATGGGACAGACATAAGACAGTACTGGGGGAATAAGTGTGAGTTCTTTAGGTAGATAGGGGAAGGGACAGACTAGATGGGACAGACATAAGACAGTACTGGGGGAGGAATAAGTCCGAGTTCTTTAGGTAGATAGGGGAAGGGACAGACTAGATGGGACAGACATAAGACAGTACTGGGGGAGGAATAAGTGTGAGTTCTTTAGGTAGATAGGGGAAGGGACAGACTAGATGGGACAGACATAAGACAGTACTGGGGGAATAAGTGTGAGTTCTTTAGGTAGATAGGGGAAGGGACAGACTAGATGGGACAGACATAAGACAGTACTGGGGGAGGAATAAGTGTGAGTTCTTTAGGTAGATAGGGGAAGGGACAGACTAGATGGGACAGACATAAGACAGTACTGGGGGAATAAGTGTGAGTTCTTTAGGTAGATAGGGGAAGGGACAGACTAGATGGGACAGACATAAGACAGTACTGGAGGAATAAGTGTGAGTTCTTTAGGTAGATAGGGGAAGAGACAGACTAGATGGGACAGACATAAGACAGTACTGGGGAGGAATAAGTGTGAGTTCTTTAGGTAGATAGGGGAAGGGACAGACTAGATGGGACAGACATAAGACAGTACTGGGGAATAAGTGTGAGTTCTTTAGGTAGATAGGGGAAGGGACAGACTAGATGGGACAGACATAAGACAGTACTGGGGGAGGAATAAGTCCGAGTTCTTTAGGTAGATAGGGGAAGGACAGACTAGATGGGACAGACATAAGACAGTACTGGGGGGAGGAATAAGTGTGAGTTCTTTAGGTAGATAGGGGAGGGACAGACTAGATGGGACAGACATAAGACAGTACTGGGGGAATAAGTGTGAGTTCTTTTAGGTAGATAGGGGAAGGACAGACTAGATGGGACAGACATAAGACAGTACTGGGGGAGGAATAAGTGTGAGTTCCTTTAGGTAGATAGGGGAAGGGACAGACTAGATGGGACAGACATAAGACAGTACTGGTGGAGGAATAAGTGTGAGTTCTTTAGGTAGATAGGGGAAGGGACAGACTAGATGGGACAGACATAAGACAGTACTGGGGGGAGGAATAGGTGAGATCTTTAGGTAGATAGGGGAAGGGACAGACTAGATGGGACAGACATAAGACAGTACTGGGGGAGGAATAAGTGTGAGTTCTTTAGGTAGATAGGGGAAGGGACAGACTAGATGGGACAGACATAAGACAGTACTGGAGGAATAAGTGTGAGTTCTTTAGGTAGATGGGGGAAGGGACATAAGACAGTACTGGGGTAGAAGGAAAAAGATGGGAGAGGCAACTGATACACAGGCTGGTGTGGGGGGGTACACGGGGGGGTACTGCGTGATCTCCATGGAGAGTGGAAGGTCATTGGGAGCTGAGGCTGCCAGTAAGTACAGGATCTGTGCCATTGATTTTCCGATCATGTAGAGCTTGTAGACTGGGAATAGCAGCATGAGAAACCTTTTCCCACTGCTGGGAGTAGCACATTTCTCTGTAACCTTCACCTACAGGAACAGGGGAATGATGGGAGATGTAGCTCCAGAGATACAGAGAAGTGTTGGGGGACCTGAATCTAGGGGCCCAAAGATGATAAGTACTGAGTGTACAAGTAGTGTTACAGAAATATACATATATATCATACACATATGTTCTGCTTAATGATCAGCAGTGTTGTCCCTTAATGTTTCCCTATAATTCATTGCTACCTCACCTGCACCCTAACATCCCTAATTGTAGTCTACCTTGCACCCTAACATCCCTAACTGTAGTCTACCTTGCACCCTAACATCCCTAACTGTAGTCTACCTTGCACCCTAACATCCCTAACTGTAGTCTACCTTGCACCCTAACATCCCTAACTGTAGTCTACCTTGCACCCTAACATCCCTAACTGTAGTCTACCTTGCACCCTAACATCCCTAACTGTAGTCTACCTTGCACCCTAACATCCATAACTGTAGTCTAACTTGCACCCTAACATCCCTAACTGTAGTCTACCTTGCACCCTAACATCCCTAACTGTAGTCTACCTTGCACCCTAACATCCCTAACTGTAGTCTACCTTGCACCCTAACATCCCTAATTGTAGTCTACCTTGCACCCTAACATCCATAACTGTAGTCTAACTTGCACCCTAACATCCCTAACTGTAGTCTACCTTGCACCCTAACATCCCTAACTGTAGTCTACCTGCAACCCTAACATCCCTAACTGTAGTCTACCTTGCACCCTAGAACTGTAGTCTAACTTGCACCCTAACATCCCTAACTGTAAGTCTACCTTGCACCCCTAACATCCCTAACTGTAGTCTACCCTTGCCACCCTAATTGTGTCTACCTGTACCCTAACATCCATAACTGTAGTCTACCTTGCACCCTAACATCCCTAACTGTAGTCTACCTTGCACCCTAATTGTAGTCTACCTTGTACCCTAACATCCATAACTGTAGTCTACCTTGCACCCTAACATCCCTAACTGTAGTCTACCTTGCACCCTAACATCCCTAACTGTAGTCTACCTTGCACCCTAACATCCCTAACTGTAGTCTAACTTGCACCCTAACATCCCTAACTGTAGTCTACCTTGCACCCTAACATCCCTAACTGTAGTCTACCTTGCACCCTAACATCCCTAACTGTAGTCTACCTTGCACCCTAACATCCCTAACTGTAGTCTACCTTGCACCCTAACATCCCTAACTGTAGTCTACCTTGCACCCTAACATCCCTAACTGTAGTCTAACTTGCACCCTAACATCCCTAACTGTAGTCTACCTTGCACCCTAACATCCCTAACTGTAGTCTACAGGATAGATTGAAGTAAATTAGGCAGAATACTGGTGGGAGCAGAGTTGGAAGCTGCTACAGTTATTCACGGTCTATGTTTGGGCATCTGTGTACTTGAAATGGGCCTGTTTTAAGTGTGTAATGCCTCTGACCGCTCCCAGTATGTAATGCCTCTGAGTCAGTCAGAGGTGTTCAGGGCTGCCATCAGGGGGGAGAGTTGTAGGGGGGCCCGGACACGCCACACTTACTTGATTAGCCGGGCCCCCCGTCTTTCTGAGAGCTGCTGACTTCGGGAAGGCATGGACGTTTAAGGGGCCCTGGCCACCAATTTTGGCCACCAATTTTTTTTTTTCATGTGGGGTCCTAGCCACCAATATTTTTTAATGAGGGGGCCCTGGACACAAATGTTTTTTATGGGGGCCTTGACCACCAATATCTTTTTTTTTTTTAATAACATGTGGGAACCCTAGCCATCAATATTTTTTTTTTACTGTGTGGTGGGGGGCGTACCTGTAGGTGGGGCTTGTGGTGGGCGCAGCCCAGGGGGCCCAGGAAATTTTGTCGTATGGGGCCCTGCGATTTCTGATGGCGGTCCTGGAGGTGTTACACACTGGGATCGGTCAGAGGCGTTATACACTGGGAGCGCTCTGAGGTATTACACACACGGAACGGTCGGAGGTGCTACACACTGGGAGCGCTCTGAGGTGTTACACACACTAATACACGGGGAGCAGTCACAGTTGGAGGCGTTACACACATGGAACAGTCGGAGGTGCTACACACTGGGATCAGTCGGAGGCATTACACACACACTAATACACTGGGAGCAGTCAGAGTTGGAGGCGTTACACACTGGGATCAGTCGGAGGCATTACACACACACTAATACACTGGGAGCAGTCAGAGTTGGAGGCGTTACACACTGGGAGCAGGCGGAGGTAATACATGAAAGGGCTGTAATTGTGGGGAGTTGGTTATTAAGTCCCTTTTACTAATTGACGCTGCCATCAGCAGCCAACTCATTGTAGTTTTTCCTCACTGTCTCTCCCTGCTCCTCATTTGTACCATACACAGCTGCTATGGAATGAAAATACATCATGTTGTTACCTATTTGTATTGTGCAACTCATGGAAGGAACCAGCAGCAACTCTCAGCTTTCCACTCCAGGTCCAGGACATCTCTCTTACTCACTAATTACATTGCCCCAAATAGGAAACCACTGAGCTTAAGATAACCCTTGGGGGAATTAGGGGCAGATATTGGGGGATACACGGAGAGGCCCTTGGGGGAATTAGGGGCAGATACTGGGGGATACACGGAGAGGCCCTTGAGATACCTAAAGAATGAAAGGCAATGTGACAGCTGCCAGCACCAGGCCCAATAGCAGCGGCTCAGTGATTGGCTGCCCCTCAGCTGCATGTGACCAATGAAAATGAGCCCAGGCTGGGCAATAACAAGTAGTCAGGGGGAAATGAGACTTTGGCAATGTTTGGCAAATGATCCTCCTTTCAATGAAGGGTCTTTTCTCCAGATCGTATGGCAAGTTTAGCTGTGAGGGTCAGTACCAGGGATGAAGTGTGACTGACACTGTGTCTCTTTCCCATTAGGACCTGGAAGCTCTGTCGCAGGAGATTGTACGGCTGAGCAAGGAATGTGTCCCGGGGCAGGAGCACGGGGGTACACTGAGCTGAACTGGTGCCCCCCTATATCTCATTGGCCCCTTGTCTGTTGCACATCCTCTAACAACCCCCCATATTGACACTGGCTTCCCCGCTCAGCTTCTTGCTGCCTGTTGGCATTGCACCCCCATTTGTTCCTTGTACCCCTCTCTTGCTGGCACTGCTCCGAAGCTTAACGAGCACTTCCTGAACTGTTTGTGCAGATCCTTAATGGCTAGTGCTGGGGGATAATAATATAATAATAATATAATATTGCTTACTGGCCCGTCATTCCTGTCTATTTCATGGGCTCTATCATGATCTGTATATATTGCAGTGTTTGGGTGCTTCCCTATAGAACTTCTACGGATATATGGTGTATAGTAATGTCCTTTTATTTAACTGCTGGAGAAGTTCTTTAGTCACTTTTTTATGCTTGTGTGCGTGTGTGGGGGGATCCATTTCTCAGTACCCATGTGACCTTTCCTTTCTGGCAAACTGCAGCTCTGCCTTGCTTTATGGCAGCAATTGTAGCCTCAGGATCAGAGCCCCAATGCAAGAAGACAAAGCAGAATCCAGTGGAGACATTACACAGTGAGAGCTAAGGAGGAATAGCAATGGCTACATTGCACCTTATATGATGACATTTACCCCCCCCCCCCCTAAATTCAAAGTTGTACCCCTTGTCCAGCCAAACTCTCATGTAACGCATGCCCAGAGATGTCACATTTATCTGAATAAAGTGTTAACCTGTTGTCTGCTTATTGACTGCCTACCTGGATATGTGGGGTTAAAGACTACATCTTGCCCACAGTCAAATATGGCACTAGCAACAACAAGGAGACACATGTGGATCACCAGGCACATACAATAGAATGGGGCTAGTGTTGGACTTCATCAGTAACACAACTTGTAAGAGCCCCAGACAGACTCAGTGTGAATATAAACCTCTTCATATAGAGCACATACCAGAATTGCCCCAGCACCAACTTCTGCACAAACCAGCCTCCTTCTATACGCTGAATTCTTATACACAGAGAGAAGTGTGTATGTTATACACAGAGAGAGGTGTGTGTTATACAGAGAGAGCAGAGATAGTAGGATAAAGAGAGAGAGAGAGAATTCGTATGTAGGGGATAAATGGCAGTGAAGGAAGAAGCCTCCCAGGTAGGGGAATAGAAAAGAGAAGGGGAGGGAAGAGAACGAAATTCCCGTGTAGGGGAGAAAGGGCAGGAGGAAAAGTGAGGAGCAGAGGGAGAAATATGTATGTTATACAGAGAGAGGTACAGTGAGAAAAACAGAGAGAGATGTGCATGTTATACAGAGAGGTACAGTGAGAAAGACAGATGTGTATGTCATACACAGAGAGAGAGAAACATGGATGTTATAGAGAGTGAGGAACAGAGAAAGAGAACGTGTGTTATACAGAAAGATGTGTATGTTATACAGAGAGAGTAGAAGAGACAAATGTGCATGTTATACAGAGAGAGAAGTAGATACAGATAGATGTGCATGTTATGCAGACAGAAGAACTGAGCGACAGATGTGTATGTTATACAAAAATAGAAGCAGAGAGAGATGTGCATGTTATACAAAGAGAGAAGCAGGGAGAGAGGGAGATATGTATGTTATACAAAAATAGAAGCAGAGAGAGATGTGCATTTTATACAAAGAGAGAAGCAGGGAGAGAGGGAGATATGTATGTTATACAGAGAGAGGAGCAGAGACAGATGTGCATGTTATACAAAGAGAGAAGCAGGGAGAGAGGGAGATATGCATGTTATACAGAGAGAGGAGCAGAGACAGATGTGCATGTTATACAAAGAGAGAAGCAGGGAGAGAGGGAGAAATGTATGTTATACAGAGAGAGGAGCAGAGACAGATGTGCATGTTATACAAAGAGAGAAGCAGGGAGAGAGGGAGATATGTATGTTATACAGAAGAGGGAGCAGAGAGAGATGTGCATGTTATACAAAGAGAGAAGCAGGGAGAGAGGGAGATATGCATGTTATACAGAGAGAGGAGCAGAGAGAGATGTGCATGTTATACAAAGAGAGAAGCAGGGAGAGAGGGAGATATGCATGTTATACAGAGAGAGGAGCAGAGAGAGATGTGCATGTTATACAAAGAGAGAAGCAGGGAGAGAGGGAGATATGCATGTTATACAGAGAGAGGAGCAGAGAGAGATGTGCATGTTATACAAAGAGAGAAGCAGGGAGAGAGGGAGATATGTATGTTATACAGAGAGAGGAGCAGAGAGAGATGTGCATGTTATACAAAGAGAGAAGCAGGGAGAGAGGGAGATATGTATGTTATACAGAGAGAAGAGCAGAGAGAGATGTGCATGTTATACAAAGAGAGAAGCAGGGAGAGAGGGAGATATGTATGTTATACAGAGAGAGGAGCAGAGACAGATGTGCATGTTTATACAAAGAGAGAAGCAGGGAGAGAGGGAGATATGTATGTTATACAGAAAGAAGAGCAGAGAGAGATGTGCATGTTATACAAAGAGAGAAGCAGGGAGAGAGGGAGATATGCATGTTATACAGAGAGAGGAGTAGAGAGAGATGTGCATGTTATACAAAGAGAGAAGCAGGGAGAGAGGGAGATATGTATGTTATACAGAGAGAAGAGCAGAGAGAGATGTGCATGTTATACAAAGAGAGAAGCAGGGAGAGAGGGAGATATGTATGTTATACAGAGAGAGGAGCAGAGACAGATGTGCATGTTATACAAAGAGAGAAGCAGGGAGAGAGGGAGATATGTATGTTATACAGAGAGAAGAGCAGAGAGAGATGTGCATGTTATACAAAGAGAGAAGCAGGGAGAGAGGGAGATATGCATGTTATACAGAGAGAGGAGCAGAGAGAGATGTGCATGTTATACAAAGAGAGAAGCAGGGAGAGAGGGAGATATGTATGTTATACAGAGAGAGGAGCAGAGAGAGATGTGCATGTTATACAAAGAGAGAAGCAGGGAGAGAGGGAGATATGCATGTTATACAGAGAGAGGAGCAGAGAGAGATGTGCATGTTATACAAAGAGAGAAGCAGGGAGAGAGGGAGATATGCATGTTATACAGAGAGAGGAGCAGAGACAGATGTGCATGTTATACAAAGAGAGAAGCAGGGAGAGAGGGAGATATGCATGTTATACAGAGAGAGGAGCAGAGAGAGATGTGCATGTTATACAAAGAGAGAAGCAGGGAGAGAGGGAGATATGTATGTTATACAGAGAGAGGAGCAGAGAGAGATGTGCATGTTATACAAAGAGAGAAGCAGGGAGAGAGGGAGATATGTATGTTATACAGAGAGAGGAGCAGAGAGAGATGTGCATGTTATACAAAGAGAGAAGCAGGGAGAGAGGGAGATATGCATGTTATACAGAGAGAGGAGCAGAGAGAGATGTGCATGTTATACAAAGAGAGAAGCAGGGAGAGAGGGAGATATGTATGTTATACAGAGAGAGGAGCAGAGACAGATGTGCATGTTATACAAGAGAGAAGCAGGGAGAGAGGGAGATATGTATGTTATACAGAGAGAGGAGCAGAGACAGATGTGCATGTTATACAAAGAGAGAAGCAGGGAGAGAGGGAGATATGCATGTTATACAGAGAGAGGAGCAGAGACAGATGTGCATGTTATACAAAGAGAGAAGCAGGGAGAGAGGGAGAAATGTATGTTATACAGAGAGAGGAGCAGAGACAGATGTGCATGTTATACAAAGAGAGAAGCAGGGAGAGAGGGAGATATGTATGTTATACAGAGAGAGGAGCAGAGAGAGATGTGCATGTTATACAAAGAGAGAAGCAGGGAGAGAGGGAGATATGCATGTTATACAGAGAGAGGAGCAGAGAGAGATGTGCATGTTATACAAAGAGAGAAGCAGGGAGAGAGGGAGATATGCATGTTATACAGAGAGAGGAGCAGAGAGAGATGTGCATGTTATACAAAGAGAGAAGCAGGGAGAGAGGGAGATATGTATGTTATACAGAGAGAAGAGCAGAGAGAGATGTGCATGTTATACAAAGAGAGAAGCAGGGAGAGAGGGAGATATGTATGTTATACAGAGAGAGGAGCAGAGACAGATGTGCATGTTATACAAAGAGAGAAGCAGGGAGAGAGGGAGATATGTATGTTATACAGAAAGAAGAGCAGAGAGAGATGTGCATGTTATACAAAGAGAGAAGCAGGGAGAGAGGGAGATATGCATGTTATACAGAGAGAGGAGTAGAGAGAGATGTGCATGTTATATACAAAGAGAGAAGCAGGGAGAGAGGGAGATATGTATGTTATACAGAGAGAAGAGCAGAGAGAGATGTGCATGTTATACAAAGAGAGAAGCAGGGAGAGAGGGAGATATGTATGTTATACAGAGAGAGGAGCAGAGACAGATGTGCATGTTATACAAAGAGAGAAGCAGGGAGAGAGGGAGATATGTATGTTATACAGAGAGAAGAGCAGAGAGAGATGTGCATGTTATACAAAGAGAGAAGCAGGGAGAGAGGGAGATATGCATGTTATACAGAGAGAGGAGCAGAGAGAGATGTGCATGTTATACAAAGAGAGAAGCAGGGAGAGAGGGAGATATGTATGTTATACAGAGAGAGGAGCAGAGAGAGATGTGCATGTTATACAAAGAGAGAAGCAGGGAGAGAGGAGATATGCATGTTATACCAGAGAGAGGAGCAGAGAGAGATGTGCATGTTATACAAAGAGAGAAGCAGGGAGAGAGGGAGATATGCATGTTATACAGAGAGAGGAGCAGAGACAGATGTGCATGTTATACAAAGAGAGAAGCAGGGAGAGAGGGAGATATGCATGTTATACAGAGAGAGGAGCAGAGAGAGATGTGCATGTTATACAAAGAGAGAAGCAGGGAGAGAGGGAGATATGTATGTTATACAGAGAGAGGAGCAGAGAGAGATGTGCATGTTATACAAAGAGAGAAGCAGGGAGAGAGGGAGATATGTATGTTATACAGAGAGAGGAGCAGAGAGAGATGTGCATGTTATAACAAAGAGAGAAGCAGGGAGAGAGGGAGATATGCATGTTATACAGAGAGAGGAGCAGAGAGAGATGTGCATGTTATACAAAGAGAGAAAGCAGGGAGAGAGGGAGATATGCATGTTATACAGAGAGAGGAGCAGAGAGACTGTGCATGTTATACAAAGAGAGAAGCAGGGAGAGAGGGAGATATGTATGTTATACAGAGAGAGGAGCAGAGAGGATGTGCATGTTATACAAAGAGAGAAGCAGGGAGAGAGGGAGATATGCATGTTATACAGAGAGAGGAGCAGAGAGAGATGTGCATGTTATACAAAGAGAGAAGCAGGGGAGAGAGGGAGATATGTATGTTATACAGAGAGAGGAGCAGAGAGAGATGTGCATGTTATACAAAGAGAGAAGCAGGGAGAGAGGGAGATATGTATGTTATACAGAGAGAGGAGCAGAGAGAGATGTGCATGTTATACAAAGAGAGAAGCAGGGAGAGAGGGAGATATGCATGTTATACAGAGAGAGGAGCAGAGAGAGATGTGCATGTTATACAAAGAGAGAAGCAGGGAGAGAGGGAGATATGTATGTTATACAGAGAGAGGAGCAGAGAGAGATGTGCATGTTATACAAAGAGAGAAGCAGGGAGAGAGGGAGATATGTATGTTATACAGAGAGAAGAGCAGAGACAGATGTGTATGTTATACAAAGAGAGAAGCAGGGAGAGAGGGAGATATGCATGTTATACAGAGAGAGGAGCAGAGACAGATGTGCATGTTATACAAAGAGAGAAGAACAGAGGGACAGATGTGTATGTTATATGTTATCAAGGTTGTTGTTAGGGGTCGGTGTGTAAGAGCAGAGCTGGTGTGGGAATTTAAAGTGTTTTCAGCAATAAAGTTTATATTGTGCTGTATGGGCATTCGCTATGACTTGCTTTCCTTAATAGGTTAATGCATCCGGTAGGTGAATGTAACAATCGATACTGCAGCTACTATAACCTGCGTCTAATTCTACTTTCCCAGGCACAGGCCCAACAATTACCTGCCCCATAATGGAAGGATTTATACCGACCCCTAACAACAACCTTGATTAATCGTATGGGACCAATTAGTCCTTTATTACTGATGTCTGGTCTGACAGCTCATCCTCCTTACATGGACATTTACCTACCGATTCATTCACGTCTGTCCTACATACATACACTATATATATATATATATATATATAGAATAGAAATTGCATGCAGTTCCTTATATCCACATTTATTGAATTGAATAGTCATAGATAATTGGGGTAGAGGGATCCCTATCTCCAGTGCAGCGCTGCTGCTTATTTTAAATGCTTTTAATGACATATGGCATGGTGGTGAATAAATATTGCCTTTTATTCTAATTACATTGTATGGCTAGTTGTTATTTAATATTGTTAGGCCAGCACTTGCAGCTTAAGTCCCATATTGTGTTTGTATATTGTCATTTAAATTGCATGGCCAGTTATTAGCCCTTCAATCCTCACATGTACCTGGCTTCAGACTAATAGCTATTTCAAATGAGAGAATTCCCAAGTAGGGGAGAGAGGGCAGGAATAAATGAGAGAATTCCCAGGTAGGGGAGAGAGGGCAGGAATAAATGAGAGAATTCCCAGGTAGGGGAGAGAGGGCAGGAATAAATGAGAGAATTCCCAGGTAGGGGAGAGAGGGCAGGAATAAATGAGAGAATTCCCAGGTAGGGGAGAGAGGGCAGGAATAAATGAGAGAATTCCCAGGTAGGGGGGAGAGAGGGCAGGAATAAATGAGAGAATTCCCAGGCAGGAGAGAGAGGGCAGGAATAAATGAGAGAATTCCCAGGTAGGGGAGAGAGGGCAGGAATAAATGAGAGAATTCCCAGGCAGGGAAGAGAGGGCAGGAATAAATGAGAGAATTCCCAGGCAGGGGAGAGAGGGGCAGGAATAAATGAGAGAATTCCCAGGTAGGGGGGAGAGAGGGCAGGAATAAATGAGAGAATTCCCAGGTAGGGGAGAGAGGGCAGGAATAAATGAGAGAATTCCCAGGTAGGGGGGAGAGAGGGCAGGAATAAATGAGAGAATTCCCAGGTAGGGGAGAGAGGGCAGGAATAAATGAGAGAATTCCCAGGCAGGGGAGAGAGGGCAGGAATAAATGAGAGAATTCCCAGGTAGGGGGGAGAGAGGGCAGGAATAAATGAGAGAATTCCCAGGCAGGGGAGAGAGGGCAGGAATAAATGAGAGAATTCCCAGGTAGGGGGGAGAGAGGGCAGGAATAAATGAGAGAATTCCCAAGTAGGGGAGAGAGGGGCAGGAATAAATGAGAGAATTCCCAGGTAGGGGGGAGAGAGGGGCAGGAATAAATGAGAGAATTCCCAAGTAGGGGAGAGAGAGGAGCAGTGAAGTGGCAGTGATCATTGGAGTGCTGAATTGGGGGGGGGGAATGATGACACTGCAGTGAAAGACTCCTGAGCTAAGGTTGAGCTGACCCCCCAGGCTGCAGTACTAGTGGCATTACCTAGTGCAGGGAGGGGTCAGATTGGGGCATGAGGCAGAGAGGGTGCAGCAGGGAGCCCACTGCAGAGCTAATTATTAGTGCATGAGCCCACGCTCCAGTGTTACTGTTGTGCTGCAGTGCAGAGGTTAATAGTTCTACTTCCTCCTCCTCCTCCCATTTCCCTTCCAGTAATGCTGCAGTCCTTCCCATCCCATGTGCTGCTATATGGGCTGCTCCACTGCTGTAGGGGAGAGCTTAATCCTGTGGGTGCCCCCACTCCCTGACTCCAGTGCTGCAGTGCAGGGGTTAATAACCTGGGTGCCCCCTCTCCCTAGATCCAGTGCTGCAGCCTCCAGCAGATCCCTCCTCCTGCAGAGTGATTAGGAGGTTGGGTGGGGGGAGAGAAGGAGGTACAAGAAATAGCAGCCCCTCCGTGACTCTGGAGCATCTGCTGGACCCTCCGGCACCACGAATTCCAGGTAGGAACTACTCGGTACCACTGGGAATGTTGGGCAGGGTGTTAGTGCTGCATCTGTGCAATGACTGTGTTAGATCCACTGTGTATAAATCTGAACATGTGTACTCATTTCTGTGTGTTAGTGCTACAGCACATTGTACATGAGTACATACAGGGTGCAGTGTGTTAGTGTACATGAGTACATACAGGGTGCAGTGTGTTAGTGCTACAGCGCATTGTACATGAGTACATACAGGGTGCAGTGTGTTAGTGCTACAGCGCATTGTACATGAGTACATACAGGGTGCAGTGTGTTAGTGCTACAGCACATTGTACATGAGTACATACAGGGTGCAGTGTGTTAGTGTACATGAGTACATACAGGGTGCAGTGTGTTAGTGCTACAGCGCATTGTACATGAGTACATACAGGGTGCAGTGTGTTAGTGTACATGAGTACATACAGGGTGCAGTGTGTTAGTGCTACAGCGCATTGTACATGAGTACATACAGGGTGCAGTGTGTTAGTGCTACAGCGCATTGTACATGAGTACATACAGGGTGCAGTTAGTGCTACAGCGCATTGTACATGAGTACATACAGGGTGCAGTGTGTTAGTGCTACAGCGCATTGTACATGAGTACATACAGGGTGCAGTGTGTTAGTGCTACAGCGCATTGTACATGAGTACATACAGGGTGCAGTGTGTTAGTGCTACAGCGCATTGTACATGAGTACATACAGGGTGCAGTGTGTTAGTGCTACAGCGCATTGTACATGAGTACATACAGGGTGCAGTGTGTTAGTGTACATGAGTACATACAGGGTGCAGTGTGTTAGTGCTACAGCGCATTGTACATGAGTATATACAGGATGCAGTGTGTTAGTGCTACAGCGCATTGTACATGAGTACATACAGGGTGCAGTGTATTAGTGCCACAGCGCATTGTACATGAGTACATACAGGGTGCAGTGTGTTAGTGCTACAGCGCATTGTACATGAGTACATACAGGGTGCAGTGTGTTAGTGCTACAGCGCATTGTACATGAGTACATACAGGGTGCAGTGTGTTAGTGCCACAGCGCATTGTACATGAGTACATACAGGCTGCAGTGTGTTAGTGCTACAGCGCATTGTACATGAGTACATACAGGGTGCAGTGTGTTAGTGTACATGAGTACATACAGGGTGCAGTGTGTTAGTGCTACAGCGCATTGTACATGAGTACATACAGGGTGCAGTGTGTTAGTGCTACAGCGCATTGTACATGAGTACATACAGGGTGCAGTGTGTTAGTGCTACAGCGCATTGTACATGAGTACATACAGGGTGCAGTGTGTTAGTGCTACAGCGCATTGTACATGAGTACATACAGGGTGCAGTGTGTTAGTGCTACAGCGCATTGTACATGAGTACATACAGGGTGCAGTGTGTTAGTGCTACAGCGCATTGTACATGAGTACATACAGGGTGCAGTGTGTTAGTGTACATGAGTACATACAGGCTGCAGTGTGTTAGTGCTACAGCGCATTGTACATGAGTACATACAGGGTGCAGTGTGTTAGTGTACATGAGTACATACAGGGTGCAGTGTGTTAGTGCTACAGCGCATTGTACATGAGTATATACAGGATGCAGTGTGTTAGTGCTACAGCGCATTGTACATGAGTACATACAGGGTGCAGTGTATTAGTGCCACAGCGCATTGTACATGAGTACATACAGGGTGCAGTGTGTTAGTGCTACAGCGCATTGTACATGAGTACATACAGGGTGCAGTGTGTTAGTGCTACAGCGCATTGTACATGAGTACATACAGGGTGCAGTGTGTTAGTGCTACAGCGCATTGTACATGAGTACATACAGGGTGCAGTGTGTTAGTGCTACAGCGCATTGTACATGAGTACATACAGGGTGCAGTGTGTTAGTGCTACAGTGCATTGTACATGAGTACATACAGGGTGCAGTGTGTTAGTGTACATGAGTACATACAGGGTGCAGTGTGTTAGTGCTACAGCGCATTGTACATGAGTACATACAGGGTGCAGTGTGTTAGTGCTACAGCGCATTGTACATGAGTACATACAGGGTGCAGTGTGTTAGTGCTACAGCGCATTGTACATGAGTATATACAGGGTGCAGTGTGTTAGTGCTACAGCGCATTGTACATGAGTACATACAGGGTGCAGTGTGTTAGTGCCACAGCGCATTGTACATGAGTACATACAGGCTGCAGTGTGTTAGTGCTACAGCGCATTGTACATGAGTACATACAGGGTGCAGTGTGTTAGTGTACATGAGTACATACAGGGTGCAGTGTGTTAGTGTACATGAGTACATACAGGGTGCAGTGTGTTAGTGTACATGAGTACATACAGGGTGCAGTGTGTTAGTGTACATGAGTACATACAGGGTGCAGTGTGTTAGTGCTACACAGCATTGAGTATTGCTGATAAATCACCCCCCACCTGGGACCTCTCATCATTCCTCCTGCCCTTTCCTTTGAGAACCCTCTGCCTTGCTCCTACCCTCTCTGACCTAATATGTTAGTTATAACCATAATACACTATAAATGTTTCTTAGTTTTATTTGGAATTTTATTTCAAAATAAAAATAAATCCTTATAACTATATCCCTAATACACTAACACTAACAACCCTAATACACTAACTCTAATAATTCTAATACACTAGCCCTAATACACTAACAACCCTAATACACTAACTCTAATAATCCTAATACACTAACCCTAATACACTAACAACCCTAATACACTAACTCTAATAATTCTAATACACTAACCCTAATACACTAACAACCCTAATACACTAACCCTAATAACCCTAATACACTAACGCTAATAATTCTAATACACTAACCCTAATACACTAACAACCCTAATACACTAACTCTAATAAGCCTAATACACTAACCCTAATACACTAACAACCCTAATACACTAACTCTAATAAGCCTAATACACTAGCCCTAATACACCAACACTTACAACCCTAATACACTAACTCTAATAACCCCAATACACTAGCCCATATACACTAACTCTAATAATCCCAATACACTAGCCCTAATACACTAACAACCCTAATACACTAACCCTAATACACCAACACTTACAACCCTAATACACTAACCCTAATACACTACCTCTAATAACCCCAATACACTAGCCCTAATACACTAACTCTAATAATCCCAATACACTAGCCCTAATACACTAACAACCCTAATACACTAACTCTAATACACTAACCCTAATACACAACACTTACAACCCTAATACACTAACTCTAATACACTAACCCTAATACACAACACTTACAACCCTAATACACTAGCCCTAATACACTACCTCTAATAACCCCAATACACTAGCCCATATACACTAACTCTAATAATCCCAATACACTAGCCCTAATACACTAACTCTAATAACCCCAATACACTAGCCCTAATACACTAACTCTAATAATCCCAATACACTAGCCCTAATACACTAACTCTAATAATTCTAATACACTAACCCTAATACACTAACCCTAATAACCCTAATACACTAACAACCCTAATACACTAACGCTAATAATTCTAATACACTAGCCCTAATACACTAACAACCCTAATACACTAACTCTAATAATCCTAATACACTAACTCTAATAAGCCTAATACACTAATCCTAATACACTAACAACCCTAATACACTAACTCTAATAATTCTAATACACTAACCCTAATACACTAACAACCCTAATACACTAACTCTAATAAGCCTAATACACTAACCCTAATACACTAACAACCCTAATACACTAACTCTAATAAGCCTAATACACTAGCCCTAATACACAACACTTACAACCCTAATACACTAGCCCTAATACACTAACTCTAATAACCCCAATACACTAGCCCTAATACACTAACTCGAATAATCCCAATACACTAGCCCTAATACACTAACTCTAATAATTCTAATACACTAACCCTAATACACTAACAACCCTAATACACTAACCCTAATAACCCTAATACACTAACAACCCTAATACATTAACGCTAATAATTCTAATACACTAGCCCTAATACACTAACAACCCTAATACACTAACTCTAATAAGCCTAATACACTAGCCCTAATACACAACACTTACAACCCTAATACACTAGCCCTAATACACTAACTCTAATAATTCTAATACACTAACCCTAATACACTAACTCTAATAATTCTAATACACTAACCCTAATACACTAACAACCCTAATACACTAACCCTAATACACTAACAACCCTAATACATTAACGCTAATAATTCTAATACACTAGCCCTAATACACTAACAACCCTAATACACTAACTCTAATAAGCCTAATACACTAGCCCTAATACACAACACTTACAACCCTAATACACTAGCCCTAATACACTAACTCTAATAATTCTAATACACTAACCCTAATACACTAACTCTAATAATTCTAATACACTAGCCCTAATACACTAACAACCCTAATACACTAACTCTAATAATCCTAATACACTAACACTAATACACTAACAACCCTAATCCACTAACTCTAATAATCCTAATACACTAGCCCTAATACACTAACAACCCTAATACACTAACTCTAATAATCCTAATACACTAACCCTAATACACTAACAACCCTAATACAATAACTCTAATAATCCTAATACACTAGCCCTAATACACTAACTCTAATAATTCTAATACACTAGCCCTAATACACTAACAACCCTAATACACTAACTCTAATAATCCTAATACACTAGCCCTAATACACTAACGACCTAATACACTAACTCTAATAAGCCCAATACACTAGCCCTAATACATCAACACTTACAACCCTAATACACTAACCCTAATACACTACCTCTAATAATCCCAATACACTAGCCCTAATACACTAACTCTAATAATTCTAATACACTAGCCCTAATACACTAACAACCCTAATACACTAACTCTAATAAGCCTAATACACTAACCCTAATACACTAACTCTAATAAGCCTAATACACTAACCCTAATACACTAACACTTACAACCCTAATACACTAACTCTAATAAGCCTAATACACTAACCCTAATACACTAAATCTAATAAACCTAATACACTAACCCTAATACACTAACTCTAATGACCCTAATAAACCAACCCTAACACACTAACTCTAATAACCCTAGTACACTAACCATAACCCTGATACACTAACCTTAGTGTAACCAAACAACCATAAAAAATAAGAAAAAATGAATCCTTCATAACTGTAACAGCTAAATAATAAAGACCAACTAAACTAAACAGAGTGTTAGACTAGGTCCATCTGTAACATATGAAACGCTAATAAAATAGTGATGTCCCCTTTAAATGCTAAATCTATTTTGGGTCATTAGGCAGAATAGTAGAGTATTGTATAGGCAGATATTTAGCCAATAGGGGTTCAGGAGGGTGGTATATAGACTACTTTATATACAGTATATATCCACTACTTATTGGACAGGAGGAGGTGAAGGCTTGATGGAATCTTTTTGTATTGCAGATAAGGAGCCAGAATGGCGGCTGATGAAGGCTACAAGGGGCTGTTTGTCTGAAGTGTAAGCAGTAGTTTCCAGCAGGAGCCTATATAGAGAGTGCAGATGAACTGAGTGGAGCAGAAGATGAGCTGAAAGGAGACAACTAAAAGAAGGCCACAAAGGTACAATGTCTGAGTTGGAGCTGCTGCCCATGCCCTGAAGATGACAACATGTATGTACCTTGCTAAATGATGGGAGCATAAAGCTGCCCCACATATGTAGGGCCCCAAGCCTTGCCATCGCTATTCAGACTGAGGGCACAACTGTAGCTCCAACTACTCTACAGCTCCAGTTCAGTTACAACGTGTCTGGGATTCTTTGGGCTTTCATTTCACCTAAGTTACTAGACCACTGCTACCTCCTTGTCGTGTTGCTAGTCCAGGGGCACATGGTCACATTCTGGAATCAGCCGTTGGACTTGTGGCTACTGAATACTTAGCCGTTACATCATGGCGGCCGGAGTGGCTACCTGGCTTCCCTTTGCTCGTGCAGCAGCGGTGGGATGGCTTCCTCTAGCAAAGAGGCCTATGCCCAAACCTCCCAGTGACAAACGCATGAAAAACGATGAAATCCTAGTGGTGAATGTGAGTGGCAGAAGATTTCAGACCTGGAAAAACACTCTGGATCGGTACCCAGACACCCTACTAGGCAGCACTGAGAAAGACTTCTTTTTCAACCAAGATAGCCAGGAATATTTTTTTGACCGCGATCCAGAGATGTTCAGGCACATCCTAAACTTTTACCGCACAGGCAAGCTGCACTATCCCCGGCATGAGTGTATCCAAGCCTTTGATGAAGAGCTCTCCTTCTATGGCATTATCCCTGAAATCATAGGGGACTGTTGCCTAGAAGAATATCGAGACCGCAAGAAGGAAAACCTGGAGCGGCTGGCGGAGGACACAGAAGCGGAGACAGCGAGCGATACCCCGTTGCCCCCTGACAGCACCTTCCGCCAAAGACTCTGGAGGGCTTTTGAAAACCCTCACACCAGCACTATGGCTCTTGTCTTCTATTATGTTACTGGTTTTTTCATAGCTGTGTCAGTCATTGCCAATGTGGTGGAAACAGTGCCCTGCCGCCCACCAGCAGGACGCTTGAAGGAGCTGCCATGTGGGGAGAAATATGATCTGGCTTTTATCTGCATGGATACGGCCTGCGTCCTTATCTTCACCTTTGAGTACCTCATGCGTCTGTTTGCAGCTCCAAGTCGCTGTAAATTTATGCGCAGCGTCATGAGTATCATCGATGTTGTGGCCATCATGCCCTTTTACATTGGTTTGGTAATGCCAGAGAATGAGAACGTCAGCGGTGCCTTTGTCACTCTTCGAGTTTTCCGTGTCTTCCGTATTTTTAAGTTTTCCCGTCACTCCCAGGGACTGCGCATCCTCGGCTACACGTTGAAGAGCTGCGCCTCCGAGCTTGGCTTTCTGCTATTTTCCCTCACCATGGCCATCATCATCTTTGCCACTGTTATGTTTTATGCAGAGAAGGGGACAAGCAAGACCAAGTTCACCAGTATTCCTGCAGCATTCTGGTATACCATCGTCACCATGACAACCCTAGGGTAAGTTCTAGCATATCTTTGTGAGCTTTATGACTTAATTGCAGTCATGCGTGTGATCACTTTGTGCTGAGTTGTTGCAAGCAATAAGACTTTCCTAACTGTTTGTTGGATGACCTGCTTGTGTTCAAAGTCTTCTTTGGACTATGTTGAAGTGAGTAGTAGGACTTGTTAAGGACAAAGTTTAGTCTTCCTTGGGTTGATTTGTAGAGCTTCATTGAGATTATCTGTATGGCTTCCTAGGGGTAAATTGTTTCACTTCCTTAGGGTTAGTTGTAGGCCTTCCTTGGGGTGTGTTGTAGGACTTCCTTGAGGTGTGTTGTAGGACTTCCTTGAGGTAGTCTGCATGACTTGCTAGGGGTAAACAGTTTTACTTCCTTGGGGTGAGTTGAAGGACTTCCTTGAGATGCTCTGTATGATTTCCTAGGGGTGAATTGTTTTACTTCCCTGAGGCGAGTTGTAGATCTCCCTTGAGGTGTGTTGTGGGCTTCTTGAGAGTAGTTGAGGACTTCCTTCCTTAGCGATTAATCGTTTCACTTTCTTGACATGAGTTAGATGACTTCCATATTGTTACTTTTATCATCTCTTTGGAGAGAGTTGCATGATCTCATGCTTAGTATTAAAGTGGACCTGTCACCCAGGCATAAAAAGCTGTATAATAAAAGGCCTTTTCAAATTAAACATGAAATCCAGATTCTATTTTTTATTAAAGCGTTCATAGCTGTTGTAAACATTTAAAAATCTCAAACTGTCAATCAAATATTGTCTGCCCCTCCTCTATGCCTAAGGTATAGAGGCGGGGCAGGCAATTACTTTCACTTTCCATTCAGCACTTCCTACATGTCACTGCTCTCCCCACATTCCCCCCAATCTCTTAACCATTTAATTGTGTAGCCAGGGCATGGACATCAGGTCTAATTGCACAAATTGGAAGTATACTATAGCTCACCATTCACGAATGTAGGTGGAATCTCCTGCAGGGGTGTCCTGTGTCCACACCCCAAAAAGACACGGTCATATATTCTAGTAGGAAGCAGGAAAAATTCCAAGGCAGTGACTATGACTGCAAAGCGATTTCATTGGGGAAAATTGCACCACAACGTGTTTCATTGGCCCTTTATCAAGTGTGCAAGAACAAACACAAGGGGAGTATTTAAACATTCCTTCACCTCTCACCTCTTAAAGTGCATTGTGGGGAAATTTTAACCATTTTTTAAATAGACAATTTTTTTTTTTTTTTTATAATGAAATGTATGATATCAAGAATACTGAATCCACTCCATATTGAATAAATGAGATCAAATTGTGTGTCAATTAGTACAATCCATAAAAAAATCTTTAGTAAGTCCAATCCGTTTGCCTTCATGTGGGAAAATGCAGAAAGTTACAGAATTGTGAACTAAACGTGTAAAAAATGAAAAAGTATCAAAGTAAAAAAGTGTTGAACAAGAGTCTTGTACAAAATCAAACAACAGGCCACTGGCTTCCATGAGCCTGGCCTGTGTACAATGGAAACTGCTTATTAACCCTATCCAGGCTCTCAAAGTGCCACCGTTGTAACAATGACCTCAATACCAATCTTATTAACGTTGTTGCAACAATATGGAGTATCTATTCTTTACACAAAAAATTCTAAATACCTGGAATAGGTTTAAGACTCACCATGAAATGATACAGCGCGAGCTTTGTACCCTGAAACAATGTGGTTATCACTAGAAGTAGAAACAATGAAACGACAGCCGGATAAAGAGATAAGTTGCTCGTTCATCCCTTTAGGCTGAGTGCTCTGTAAGTGCCTGATCCTTGGGGCTTCTCTCTGTAAGGGTAAGGCCAGACGAGGACATTCAGGGAGATTTTGTCGCCTGGCCACTTATCGCCACGTCTTTTGCGCGACTACCTCCCCGAACTGCCTCAGCGTTTTTTTCCCATAGGCTACAGCGTAAAATCGCCTGCGCTAATGCACACGCGGCGATGCGTTTTCAATAGTCGCCCAGAGTTGCCTCAAACAAAATCCCCCCGAATCTCCTCGTCTGGCCTTACCCTGAGAGTAGGGTATTTCTATGGCCCCCATGACTGGCTTTGGTACAACTTCTAACCCTTCCACCTCAATTGGCAGACATTGTGCTGAGCATTAGAAAATAGTCTCCATACAGGGCTATAGTTCTATGTGTCAGCTGTGTAATTGCACAAAGCCTTCTTATGTGCCTTAATCCTGACATTCCCACGTATAGTGTATCCCACAAACCCTATACTACACAGGTAGTAGGCAAAGCACTTTCATTTAATTACCTGTAACTGGGTGATTCATGTGATTTGCAACAGTTGCAACTTAAACACAGAAAGGTACCCATTTTCCTTTAAACAGTCCCCTCTTATTCTCCTCACAGTTTATTGGACAAAGTATATCACGCAAAGATTTGCCCCTTTTATAAGCAAAACGTGGTGCTTTTGTTGGGCCATAAGTGCTATCAGGCTGCAAAATTGCCCAATATTTATTAACAAGTTTCTCTATATTTTTACTTTGTTGATGAAAGTTAGTCTATCATTTTCTTTTATTCTTAATAAATTTTGACAAGTTATTTTCTGGACTTCTTTTTGTATTACAGAGAGTTTCCCTTTGGGGTCTCCTAATTGATCTGGGATTGTACTAATTGACACACAATTTGATCTCATTTATTCAATATGGAGTGGATTCAGTATTCTTGATATCATACATTTCATTATAAAAAAAAAAAAAAAATTGTCTATTAAAAAAATGGTTAAAATTTCCCCACAATGCACTTAAAGAGGTGAGAGGTGAAGGAATGTTTAAATACTCCCCTTGTGTTTGTTCTTGCACACTTGATAAAGGGCCAACGCCGAAACACGTTGTGGCGCAATTTTCCCCAATGAAATGGCTTTGCAGTCATAGTCACTGCCTTGGAATTTTTCCTGCTTCCTACTAGAATATATGATGGACATTAGATCCCCCATTGTGGTGCACACACAAGATTTTGTGACAATTCAAGGCTTGCCTCCACAAAATGGCTCCTACCTACTTGCTATAATTAGGACATCCCAGAATAAAGTGTAATTAAAGTAAAGTAATAGGATTTAGAATTTTATTCTGGGTGACAGGTCCCCTTTAAGACACCTTCCTTTTTATTAGGGTGAGAGTTTTTAGCATTTATACCCTGATAATAAACTGAAATCTTTAAATGAAACATGAAAGTGTTTATGTTTTTATTAGCCCGCTATACGGAAATGAAAGAGGTCGCTCATTGTTTATGCAACAAAGAAATATGGGGTTCACTGAATGAAAAATGAGGAACCAGTCCCAAACGTTAGCCTGGGCTGCCATAAACTGTAGGTAATAGGTGTAGAAAATACACGGCTAGTTTAAATGAACCCCAGCACAGGGATGTACAATTGGGAAATACATGAATGCAAGGATTCCAAGTTAACTCTTCCCAATACCGTATATACTCGAGTATAAGCCGTCCCGAGTATAAGCCGAGGTACCTAATTTTACCTCCAAAACTGGGAAAGCTTATTGACTCGAATATAAGCCGAGGGTGATACGTTTCTATAAAAAAATTGAGGGTTTCTGCTCCCATCGGAGGTGCCAGCGTCTCGTTTTTGGATGCCGGCGACCATTCTTGGACGCCGGCGAATATTCTTGGAGACTATTCTTGGACGCCGGCGACTATTCTTGGACGCCGGCGACTATTCTTAGACGCCGGCGACCGTTTTTGCGCTTGACCCGAGTATAAGCCGAGGTAGATTTTTTCAGCATATTTTGGGGGCTGAAAAACTCGGCTTATACTCGAGTATATACGGTACCTTTAAATACTCTGATCTTGCTGTCTATATACTGAAATGACCACTGATGTTCACCTTAAGACAATTTGTCATTTTAGATTTTTTTTGTATTTCTGTTTTTCTCTTTTTGGCATTGGAGGTCAGTGACCCTGATTGACCTTGAATGATTAGGTGCAAGAAATAGGTCAATGTTGTTCCCATGTCTGCCAGTCAGTGTGTGCATGTGGAGGGCACAAGTGTCTACTGGGGCTGGTCATTCTATTTTGGCTTTATTGTGTTCCTGCTGTACATTTGTGGCCCTCACTATCCCACCTCCGCCCCTGGATTTACCCATCCCTGTATCATCCCTGCTGACAGCTGAGGAGATGACTTTTTCTTTGTAAATAAGCACCCAAGTGCATCCCTCCTAGAGCTTCCATCCTAGGCACTGGCCCATGGGTACATTGGGTCAGTGTTTTTGGCATGAAATCTGCCCCATGTGTGCATAAATGGAAAAGAAACAGCTATATGGGGGTTTGATACAATGGCACAAGGCAATTGGAGAGTAGGACACCCAGGGGTGGGTTACTAGGCTGCCACAAGAGGAAGGTGGAGGTGGGAAGGACATGAAAAGGAGGTTGGTGTATCCCATGGATAGATATCTCCTTTCCCACAGGCAGAAATAGAAAGCAGGAGATTGATCCTCTAGTCATCCTTCCAAGTGATCATCATTTCTGGATGAGCACCCCCCTTGTGCCCCTGCACCCATAGATTGATTGGTTGCATGCATCTGAATTCTATTTATGACTTGTACTTTCCTTTTATAGGTGCATGTGCATTGGCTTGCATGCTGCATATACAGCCTACTTCACTAGACAGAATCTTGCCCAGCCCAGGGAGAGAAACCTTTGTTTGTGCTTAGTGTATCCCACCATAACTATTATTCCTCAACAGGATCTACTATATTTCTAGAAAACAGATACATGGCCAAAAGAATTGGGACCCCTGCCTCTCATTGACACCTCGAGGGGATTAATGTTGCCCCTACTCTTCTGAGAACATTCCCACTAGATGTTGGACCACTGTTGCTGAGATTAGTGAGATTTGACACTGATGTTGGGGATCAAGTCTGGCTCACAGTTGGGGGTCCAATTCATCCCTCAGGGGTTCAACTGAGTTGATTGTGCATGGGGGAATCCACAAACTTCCCCACACAGAATTGTCAGGAAAGTCATTGATCCCTGCGACCTTGAGGTTTCACTGGAACCAGGGTCCCAAACCATGGAGACAGCCCTAGGCCAGTGTTCCTCCTACATGACCCAGTCAGGGAAATGTTGCCTAAACTCAGCCTGAGACTGGCACATGATGAGCGCCTCCCACAAGTCCAGAGAACAATAAGAATAATAATAAGAAGAATAATGATGCCATGCTGCACATATCAGCAGTTGTTTCTGTTCCTGCAGGTACGGAGATATCGTTCCTGACACTATAGCAGGGAAGATATTTGGATCTATCTGTTCACTCAGTGGGGTTCTGGTCATTGCTCTGCCTGTCCCAGTCATTGTCTCAAACTTCAGTCGCATCTACCATCAGAACCAGAGGGCTGACAAGCGCCGGGCACAACAAGTAGGCAACCGTCATACGGGGTGACAAGCATGTGCTATCTTACCCCTTAGACACATGGAAAGTCAATAAGATGCATGCTACATACAGTGGTGCTTTCTGGCATGTGATATATCTGCCATACAGTCGGTGGCCTAGCCATGTTGCTAGCAAGTATTCAAAGAATAAACAATGTAGCTATAGGGGAGCCCAATAATATAGAAGACCTAGTAGGACGCAAGTTAATGAGTAATTACAATATATATATATATATATTATAAAAACCCTTGATCATTTGGAAATTTTGGGGGTCCCTAAAATGAAATTGCTGTCTGTGCGCCACTGTCAGTTCTATTGGTGTTCCCTTTGCTTCTAGGATTTGATTGTTTGTAAGGCCAAGGGCACACTGGGCTGATTTTCAACCGGCAGATAAATGCTGACTGACAATTGGCCCCTACACTCCAATCAGCACTCTTGTGTTTCTGCACCAGCAAGGATTGCATTGGTCCAGCATAGAGGCCCATTCTTGGTTAGTCAGCTAATCAAAGGTTTAAGATTCATCTCTTTAGGTGGCCATACATGGGCAGATTTAAGATGCCAAATTGGACTCTGATTCGCCAGCTTATCTGGCACGTTTGATTTTTCCCTATTCCTGCTGGTGTCATCCAATAGTTTGTCCATAGGTCCAACGATTATATTAAGTCCATATCACACACACCTTAGGTGATCTTGACAAATGAGCGGATCTTATACCTTATGGCCAGCATTAGTCAGCTGATCAAAGGGCTAAGGTCTGTGTCTCAGCTGATTAAGGCTAAGGTCACACTGGGCGACAAGTCGCCAGCGATTTTTAAAAGCGAGTCCTGGCGACAAGTCGTTTGTTTTGTCGACACATCAAGGTGCATGCAAATCACGAACTAATATGTACACAGCGCGATTTGAGATCGCCTGTAGCTTTAAAACGCGCAAAGTCCCTTTTTGGAGCGATAGGTGAGAAACAGCATGTACATAGAGAAGCCCAGAAATCTCCCACAAACAAACACACACAAAGAATACTAGCCGCGAGAAGCTACGTAACAACGCTACGAGAGGCCGCACCAGTACAGTCAAACAAAACACGCGAGGCAAGACGTAGCGCACAGCACTATGGGATGATAATCGCTTCCTGGCAAAAGTCGCTCAAAACTTTCCTTCTGCACAAAGGCGATCGCCATGTCGCCGCGACTTTCTTTTAAAAATGGCCCAGTGTGACCTTAGCCTAAAGGGATTAGTGTTAGTCAGCTGATCAGGTGTGTAACAAGGCTCGTCAATATCTAATGAATGGATTAGTGGCTAATTGGTTACTGTATGTGGGGTATGGTACTTTTCTTTTGTTATGTTTCTTTGGACTGACAGGCAGAACCATAGGAAGTGAACTTCCTCAGCTACCCATGTACCATGCATTCCCCAACATCAGAAACATATGAAATGTTCATGCTGGACTAACCAAGAGGAGCACAAACATATCGGTTGGGACACATGGTACATGGCATGGTACATGCATGTCTCTTGCTCAGCCCATGTGCCACTTGCCACTTTATCAGGTGCATTAGGTCTGTCCAGAGAAAGTTGTCAGTATAAGAACATATTAACAATGTAGCCACCGATTGTGCCTTTCTTCTTTTCCTCAAATGATAGTGGTTGATCACAGACAAAAAGATTAGTAAATACGGGCTGGGGAAGATAAGCTGTCCATCTAGTCAAATGGAGAGAGACCCCAAAAAACAGCTACTATAAAGAAATATTCCACCTTATGCTAAAATAAAAGATGTTCATGATCTGTTGATGTCATTTGCATCCACTATTATCAACCTTACCACATTTATCTGTATCTCATATTCAACCTGCTGCCACTTGCCTTCAATGGGGCCAATTGATGCAGAAAATCCGACTCGCCCGAATCAGACTGGCAAAAAGCAACACCACAAATGCCTTCCTGCGCTACAAGGAGAGTGGAGGCCTGGAGGTAAGGGGGTACAGAAAAGCGCCAGCCAGGGAGGGAACGGGCTTTCATTTATTTTGCTGCAACAGGCTAAAAAGAGTCAAGAGGGGCAGCAGGTTGAAGGGTGCTTGTGGGAGAGATGAGAAGGCTTTTAAGGTGGTACAGGTAGCACATTGCTATAGCAGTACAGGGGGTAGGCTCCTGGTGGTGGCTCAGGATGGTTACTAAGGTGGAACCGGCAGCACGGAAGTGCTGGTGGAAGTGAGGGAAAGATTCACAAGCTGGTACAGGTTAAAGGGTGGTGGAGAAGAGATTCATAAAAGGTTCAAGAGAAGAGGAGGTAAGATTCATGAGAAGTTGCAGCTCAAAAAAGGATGAGGGTGGAAACTAATATGGTGGCAACTAATATGGTGGAACAGGTTGAAAGTTGGGACCTCACTTAAAAGTTGGAACAAGTGGACATTTAGTAGGAGCAAGAGTCATGAGCTGGAACAAGTTGAAGGGTGGTGAGGGAAGAGCCATAAAGTACAACAGATTGAGGAAATTCAAACGATGGGAAGATTAATATGGTGGAACAGGGATTGAAGAAAGAGTCTTCAGGAACACTGCTGAGAAAAAGATATTTGTTTAGTTAGTCTGGAGGATGAAGAGGACTGTTATTAGAAAAAGGTTGAGGTGGGGAGGGTGGATGTATGAGAAATACAGAACGACTGGTCAGAGAGCTGGTAGAGACTCAAGAGAACGTTCCCAAAGGCAAGACAAGGAATGCTCTTCTGACCACTGACATACAAATATTATTACTGATCCCTTGCAGGAGGGAACGGAGAGCCACGCTCTATGTGTGAAAAATCGTTCAGCATTTGAACTACAACATCACCACCTTCTACACTGCCTAGAGAAGACCACAGTAAGTTCTACCAACAAGCACTATTTACATCCGTTCTAATGCGTCTCTTTTGTCTCATTAGCCAAGTATATCTGTATGTCTGGCCTTTGGCTGATTGGGGGCAATCTATGCTTTATCTCTGGTCTATAGCTCCACATGCATACACATATCCCTCGTAAGCAAGTTTTCTTTCCTCCACTCAACTTTTGCATAGATTTGCTTGCATTCTATTCAATTGAAAGCAGAAAGTTTTTCTTTGTCAGCCTATACTACTATGAAACCAAAAGTAGTGTATATTATGCAAGACGGAACTTTAGTAGTATGTCAATAGTGGACAGCGTAGAAGTCTTGGCCTTCTAGTTTGCCACTGGACTGCCTAAGCCTCTCTGCCTAGCCCTTGTACACGTCTTCTGCTTATTAGGATGGTCTGTATTTCAGGTCACAGTGCATTGATCTATTAGTAGTCAAGCATTACAACCTCAAGGAAAACCTATTTCACATTCTCCACATATTTTTTAGCCCCCTTGAACGCCCTTCTTTTCTCAGTTATCACCCGGTCTTGTATTGTTCCCATGTTTTCTGAGGACATCCATCTCCTTCCCCCCTTCCCAGTGCCATGAGTTTACAGATGAGCACACATACAGCGAGGCTCTTATGACGGAATCTATTGGCTACCGGACCAGCCGCAGCACTTCAGTGTCCTCCCAGCAAGGATTTGGCACATCATGCTGCCCGCGCCGTAACAAGCGCCGCGCTATCCGCCTTGCCAACTCCACAGTATCTGTCAGCCGAGGCAGCATGCAGGAGCTGGAAACTCTACATGTGCACAAGAGTCTCTCCCAAAGGTAGGTCACCTTTTCCTTCTCTATGCCCCCCATCAAGTAGATATTTAGGGTGAAGATAGGCAGGAGTATGTAGATGAAGCACATATGTAATAAGACTGATAGATGTGTAGAGCTTGAGATAAACAGATATGTGGGGAATGGGATAGATAAGTAACGCAGGTGATAAACACACCCAATGTACCATTGCTACTGAGCAGAAGCTGCAGCACAAGCATAGTTGGTCACCCCAGTACAGAGTAGCAGAATGATAAATAGCAGGGCTAGGGAAGTTTCCTCTATGTATTAATCAGACTACTGTTGGGTTGTTGCTAGCAGCTGGAATCATACAAAGGAGTAGGAACACAGACATAAAGGAAGGCAGCAAAACTGCTGTGAATCACCCTGGTACCACAGGGCAGCAAATGGATTGACTCTATAACTAGCAACATCAATGAGTCGTTGAAAGAGAGAGAGAGATTCATTTACTGCTACTACTACTACTATTACTACTACTAAATGTATGAAATGAGAAGTTTAGCTGGTGTAGAAGACACATTGGCCAACCTTTGCTATCTCATGTTTCTACTCTTCGGCCTTTCATAGGAACGGCTACATTGCACTCATGGGTCGAACGGGCCACTTGCTTTCTATGCAGTTCTTTGTCAGCTATAAATAGAGTGCATCAGAAACACCTTCAACACAGGCCAGGGAAGACTGGCAGAAAATGAGGGTACAAACCTTAGCAGGGAGACAGTTCAGGCTACATGATGAATGGGGGTGGTAGGAAGCCACAAACAAGATGACTGAACAACACTCTGGTGATGGTGAGCCCCATCAGGCATGATGGTGATGGCAAGAAGTAGGGTGGAAGTGTGGTGGTGACATCATGAGTGGTATGATGGTAGTGAGCATGATGGTGATGGCAAGAAGTAGGGTGCAAGTGTGGTGGTGACATCATGAGTGGTATGATGGTAGTGAGCATGGAGGTGATGGCAAGAAGTAGGGTGGAAGTGTGGTGGTGACATCATGAGTGGTATGATGGTAGTGAGCATGGTGTTGATGGCAAGAAGTAGGGTGCAAGTGTGGTGGTGACATCATGAGTGGTATGATGGTAGTGAGCATGGAGGTGATGGCAAGAAGTAGGGTGCAAGTGTGGTGGTGACATCATGAGTGGTATGATGGTAGTGAGCATGGAGGTGATGGCAAGAAGTAGGGTGGAAGTGTGGTGGTGACATCATGAGTGGTATGATGGTAGTGAGCATGGTGTTGATGGCAGGAAGTAGGGTGGAAGTGTGGTGGTGACATCATGAGTGGTATGATGGTAGTGAGCATGGAGGTGATGGCAAGAAGTAGGGTGTCACGTAACGTGTGACGTATGACCAACTAGCACACACCGGGAAATACCACACCTTTAAGAGGGGTTTACACAGGGGTTTATTTCCGATATACAACAAACAGTAGATCAGGAACACGGCATTAGCATGTGAACTCCCCCAAGTCCCAAAACACTCCTGGTCCGAAATAAAGAGCCTCCCTTGGAGCAATCCACTCCAAGATGCACACGCCCTCCAGGCCAATCCAAATCCAAAGTCAGGGAGTTCCTTTGGGCAATTTCAAAGGGATAAGGAGCAAAGTGCCTTTGGGTGAATCCACAGAATAACCATACCTCAAGGGGATCCAGGTATAAACAGTCCTCTGGGAGGTAGGGAGATCCAAACTGTTGGAGGGAGTCTTCTTGCCTCAGCTAGGATAAACTCCAAGGAACCGCAGAGGAGGGTGACCTGCCGCAGCCAGGTTACACCCCAGACGAACAACAACAACAACTCTCTAGCCCTCCCCTCTGGTATACCTGGCCTTTTCCCCACCCCCTCGGGTTGATTGGCTGGGAGGCCGGCCTTGCTTCTGGTTAACCCCACCCAAGCAGGTCTGATTGGCAGGGGCCCTGCTGCATCGTTAGGGGAGGGGGAAATACCTTGGAGGGGGTTGTCCAGCTCTTCTGGAGGGCTATCCTGGGAGCTCCTTTGTTTAAAGCTTTTTGGCGGGAAAGTAGAACAAAGAAGAAACACCATCTTGGATTAGATGTGTACTAGTCAATTAGCTATGGATAAAATGGGACCAGTAGAAGGGGATTTTGGTCACACTCAGTATTTGTCACATTTCTTCCCCCCCAGAGTAAGTGCATTGCCGGGGATCCCCTTTGTAGGGTGAGTCCCGGCTGCACTTTGAAGGCCCCACTGGCTCAGTGAAATCTTTGGGTGACATAGTTGTTTCTATCAGTCCATATTCTCCTTTGTGTTGGGAGCCATTTGCATGGGGATTGAGGAGCCTTATTGCTACTTTGTCTGTCTGTGGATGCAAATTCCACCTTAACTTGACACCCACATAAAGTCCGTTTATTTAGTTCTTGTACTGCATCAGCAGCATCTCTGTGGTGTTCAAATTCCACAAATGCGAAACCCGGGGGGCTCCTGGCCACCCACACACTACGTAAAGGGCCATAATATCCAAATGCCTGCTCCAATATAGTCTTATGGCCATGCTTGCCAAGGTTTCCAATGTAGACTTTGCAGTTTGGAGAATTGGTGACTTTGTGTTTGTTACTATGAATTGGAGTAGGGGATATAAGTTTTGTTTGATGTTCCAGCCTTGTCTGTGGAACACCTCTGTGTCCTCTCCTGGGTGCACAGTTGTTCTCCAACCTTTTTGGGGCACACAAGTTGACTGCTGACACTCTAAATTCTTTTAGGTCTGATGCATCAATATTCACTTGTTGCTTCCTGTAGATATGGGGACCAGTCTCTTCGGCATCCTGCACTTGACACTCAGTGACCCCCTGTGATACAATATTTGCAGATTTGGCAGGTGGCAGTCTTATTGGGGTCAGGTTAGGGAGTCTGCGTGGGCATGTTGCCTGTAAGTGAGTAGTACAACCACAAATAAAGCAGGCCCGAGGAATCCTAATTGGTTTAGAATCTGGAAGGGCCCTGACTGTCACATGGCTGGCATGTAGAGCATGGGTATGATCAGCCTCACAGGAGTGGTTTGTAGGACTCAGGGGTAGGGTAAGTGGCTGGGACTGGACACGATTCTCCAGGTACTCATCTGCTAACTGGGTGGCCTCCTCCAAGGTACCAGGCTTACGGTCCCCAACCCATTGTCGCACTTCAATGGAGCAGTTTTCGAAGAATTGTTCTTTTAGCATCAACTGGCACAAATCCTCAAGGGAATTAACTTTATTCCCCCGTACCCAGTTGCGGAAATCCCTCTGCAACTTATTCCCGTAATCCTGGTGAGTTTCTTACGAGGCTTTACGCCGGGTGCGGAAAGCTCTTCTGTAGAAGTCTGGAGTGATGGCGTAGCTGGCAAGGAGAATCTGACGCACTTTCCAATAATTTGCTCACTGGGGGTATGGAATTTCCAAATAGACTTCGCTAGCTTTACCAGTGAGTTTACCAGCCAAAATAAGCACCCACTCATCCTGGGGAACTTGGTGGTCCTCACATAAACCTTCAAAGGAGCGAAGGAAGCTGTCTATGCTCTGCTTAGACTCATCAAAGGCAGGGAAGGCAGCATGAGTCAGTTTCACAACTGGCTGTCGTGCAATGGTTGGGCCTGCTGTGGGCCCAGAACTCAAGTTCCTAGGCTGATTTCCCTGTATAGTTAGGCGCAATACCTCTAGCCGTTCTGCTGGGGTCAGCCCTGGACCAATAGCAGCAAGGTGTTTCTGAAACAAGGTAACAGTGTTGTCCTCAGGTTCCCCAGCTGCATCTTGGTGCAAATTATAGTTTTCTTCTCCCTCCTCAGGGGTTTCTGGGTCACCCTGGGCATCACCTTCCTGGGTAGGTAGAGAATGGTGTGTGAGAAGTTCTATGAGTTCCTGTCTCCGCTTTCCCACTGTGTCAATACCGCATGTGTGGCAGAGCCTTTGCAGCGTTGGTATCCTGAGCTCAGTAATCTCCTGAGCTGTAAGGTTTGCGAAGTTCCCTGATGTGCTAGTTTCCATTATCCCACCGCTGCCACCAGAAATGTCACGTAACGTGTGACGTATGACCAACTAGCACACACCGGGAAATACCACACCTTTAAGAGGGGTTTACACAGGGGTTTATTTCCGATATACAACAAACAGTAGATCAGGAACACGGCATTAGCATGTGAACTCCCCCAAGTCCCAAAACACTCCTGGTCCGAAATAAAGAGCCTCCCTTGGAGCAATCCACTCCAAGATGCACACGCCCTCCAGGCCAATCCAAATCCAAAGTCAGGGAGTTCCTTTGGGCAATTTCAAAGGGATAAGGAGCAAAGTGCCTTTGGGTGAATCCACAGAATAACCATACCTCAAGGGGATCCAGGTATAAACAGTCCTCTGGGAGGTAGGGAGATCCAAACTGTTGGAGGGAGTCTTCTTGCCTCAGCTAGGATAAACTCCAAGGAACCGCAGAGGAGGGTGACCTGCCGCAGCCAGGTTACACCCCAGACGAACAACAACAACAACTCTCTAGCCCTCCCCTCTGGTATACCTGGCCTTTTCCCCACCCCCTCGGGTTGATTGGCTGGGAGGCCGGCCTTGCTTCTGGTTAACCCCACCCAAGCAGGTCTGATTGGCAGGGGCCCTGCTGCATCGTTAGGGGAGGGGGAAATACCTTGGAGGGGGTTGTCCAGCTCTTCTGGAGGGCTATCCTGGGAGCTCCTTTGTTTAAAGCTTTTTGGCGGGAAAGTAGAACAAAGAAGAAACACCATCTTGGATTAGATGTGTACTAGTCAATTAGCTATGGATAAAATGGGACCAGAAGAAGGGGATTTTGGTCACACTCAGTATTTGTCACATTGGGTGCAAGTGTGGTGGTGACATCATGAGTGGTATGATGGTAGTGAGCATGGAGGTGATGGCAAGAAGTAGGGTGGAAGTGTGGTGGTGACATCATGAGTGGTATGATGGTAGTGAGCATGGAGGTGATGGCAAGAAGTAGGGTGCAAGTGTGGTGTGACATCATGAGTGGTATGATGGTAGTGAGCATGATGGTGATGGCAAGAAGTAGGGTGCAAGTGTGGTGGTGACATCATGAGTGGTATGATGGTAGTGAGCATGGAGGTGATGGCAAGAAGTAGGGTGCAAGTGTGGTGGTGACATCATGAGTGGTATGATGGTAGTGAGCATGGAGGTGATGGCAAGAAGTAGGGTGCAAGTGTGGTGGTGACATCATGAGTGGTATGATGGTAGTGAGCATGGAGGTGATGGCAAGAAGTAGGGTGCAAGTGTGGTGGTGACATCATGAGTGGTATGATGGTAGTGAGCATGATGGTGATGGCAAGAAGTAGGGTGGAAGTGTGGTGGTGACATCATGAGTGGTATGATGGTAGTGAGCATGATGGTGATGGCAAGGGTGGTCTAGAGTCAGTGAGACACTCCAAGTCTACAAGTTTCATGGTCTAACTCTAACTGGTTACACTAAACTAAAAGGTTCACTGACCTAAATCCAGATTTAATCAAAGGCCCCCAAACTTGATGGGCATTTTGTGTGGCCTACCTGTATGCCAGTTAAGGTACGATTTGAAGTGAATTCTTGTTAGCTATTGGTGGCTTTTACAAATATAATCTTATGTATCTGTAACCTCATTATGAGCTAGGATGGGCCTGTCCATATATCAGACCATCAATTAGAGGCTTGATCCCAAAATAGCCTTCCTTGTATTTTCACTGTGTATTCCTGCAAGTTGCAGATCTGGGCCTAAAGGTTCTGCTGTGAAAACGTTGATGGATACAATGAATGTAACTTTTCAGCCTGTGCACTGGTCATGAAGGACTTTTAGTGGTGCTGAGAAGCTTTGATTTCCCCCATATTTGCATTGGTCATATTTCAGCTGACACATTTAGGAATTCCATAGAAACTATTGCTTTATGCATTTTCTTGCACATCATTTGGGAGGAAGAACTTGCGGAGCAGCCAGTCATGGAAAGTGCCTTTCTCTGTCGTCTGGCTCTTATTTTATGGCTTTGGCACGTGGCTAGACAGTAACAGTGCGGCCTGTAAAGTAAATGAAACATGCTACAGTACAGACTGTTCCTCTGGGGGAAGGCAGTTTCAATGCTCGCCCTGTAGTCATATTCATATATATACATACAGTATATAGATATAAAGCCTTAGTATATCCAGGGCAGGGCAGCAGAGTGTGTGACTAGTGTTTAGAGGTGGGAAGCCTGTTGGAGCCCCACATGTTTCTGACACAGGGTATAAGGGGGCCCTCCAGTTACAGGGCCACTGTCTGTGCTATACCAGCTATACTGACTGCCTCCAAGTTTGTCAAGGACCTAAGATAAAGCTACACTTTTTGCTTTTATTTTTTAGTCGTTCGAGCCTAAATGCCAAAACACACGGGAACATGAAACTGAATTGTGAGACGTCGGACCTTACGGCTGCCATCATTAGCATTCCCACTCCCCCGGCCAACAGTCCTGATGAGAGTCAGCTCTCCTCCCCGAGTTCTGGTGTCCTGAGAAACTCCAGCATCACAGCCAGATACTACCAGGAAACAGTCCGCATCTCCAGCCTGTAGCACCGGATCCAACACTTAACACACTGTGACCAACAATCTGCACCACATTCTTCACATATGACACTACTACTACACAATGACTGCATCTCTAAATAGCACAGTACCACAACACTGCCTCCATACACTACTGAATAACACAACTGCCTTTACACACCGCTGGTCCCTGTGTAAGTGCAGCACAACAAGCCTTTGTATGAGTAGCAGATACTATATTAGACCCTGGAGCAGCATGTACACTGAAGCTCTGCATGCACACAATGGGAACAATGCACGCATACATACAATTATACACACAGCACTGCATGCACAAGAAGAAACAATGTGCACAAGCAGGCTCATGCCCATAGCAAATTGCTGTGAGGAACACCATACACACAACACAAGCAACAACACTTCAGTGCACACACTGTAACAACAGCAGTATGTATACAAAAGACTAAGCATCCACACACACACACACACACACACACAACCTTTCTATACACACCAACACACATGCTGCAAACAGATACACACACAGTACATGCACAACAGTGCAAAGTGGAAGGAAATGCACAAAAAGTAAAGTAACTCTATGCACATATAGGATTCCTGTATGCGATGTGTGTATCTATATACATATCACTCGTATCAGGCAGAAGATAATACAGTCAGTATAACTAATATATATGGTAAGACAGATAAAATGGCATGGATTTGTGTGTGTATATATATATATATATATATATATATATATATATATATATATATGTGTGTGTGTGTCTGCACAAATGCTGCGTATATACACAAGAATGTATATGCAGTCTGTATATAGACAAGTGCATGTAGAACAATGACTAGAGAAGCAGGCAACACACACAATGTAAATGTCAATGCACAGCACCGTATACTGTCCATCCTTCCAGATATATGCAACTACATGAGAGAGCCTATGGATAGATGACAGGGGATACACGGGGTACTGGCTGTACCCCACCTCTGTATAAGAAATCAGGAGGTGGGGGGGGGGAGACCCTCACAGAGTAGGAGCTTTAGACTCAGGGACACAAAGAAATGATGCTTCCTCTAACATGTGGCTTGTGACAATGAGATCCTGGCTATGGGCAATACATGATGGATTCTAATCAGCCCCCCTTATAGTGTCTATAATGGCACTGCTTTGTCTTCTCCAACTACAAGGAGCCGCTGTGTATAGTGCAGGGCCTGACTGGCTTGTGTGAATGTTCTGTATAGAAGTTCTTGTGTAAGCTCCATGTGCTGCACTCAATAGGCATCAAATAGGAAGTGAAGTGACGAAGCCATGGGTGACTGTCGTACAATCATTGCGGGTCACACCAGTAATGTACTGATGGCAGGACAATGGCTACGGCAGCACCCCAAACAAACAAAGAAACTCTTCTATGCATGCTATGACTTGTGTACCCTCCAGCTGCTTTGTTGGCTGGGCTGGGAGCCGGGTTTTGTATGTGCACAAGCGAGCGCAGTGTAGTCACAGACACACACACAGCCATATTTAGGTGGATCCAAAGAAGACCTGGTGGCGTTCTAGGTACCAGTGCAAAGTGTTACATAAAGCAGCGATGGATCCTCATCATACTCGTCATGTTCTTATGTGTAAAGGCACCAGCCCCATTGTGCAAATCCCTGTTGATGATAAATCATTACTTTCCTTGTTCCATTGCATCAGTAAGAGCAGCACAATCTCCGTATAGCAGCCTCACTAACACTAGGAGACACTGCTAGCTTGCACACAACTGCTGAGTGTACTTAGCCAGGCCTAATGAGCAGCCATCCTTGCACACTGTATCCATGTCAGCACTCGTATTACATGGGTGAGTGCACATCAACTTCCACTATACATACATACATACATACATACATACATACATACAGGCTTGATGGCTCCCTTGATAGCCAACCAGGGAATTCTAGAAGATTACAAGACTAGATATAGAGGAGCCAGTCCCAATAGAATGTACAATAAAGCTGGCAATTGTAAGTAGTAAGGCTCTGGGCTGCTATACAGAGGGTGTCATGTAGAAGAGATTAGAGAAGCCAGTATGGACTGTTCTACCTATTTACTTTTGTTACACAGAGACAAATGCAGCACGTGCCACCCATGCCTCCCACTAGCCTGAAATGGCTGGGCCACCCTGCTCCCTGACCCAGCCTACAGGATTAAATGTTGAAGTGCTGGAGGGCCCTCACCATTCTCAGGAAGTCACAGATCCAGTGACACGTCACACACACTCGCATGTCACACATGTCACACACGTCACACTCCATGCTGGTGCCCAGTCCTACAAATGTCACATGTTTGTCGTCTTCCATGCATGTTTACTAGTGGATGCTATCTCCTCATCAGGAACCTCCCAGAACCCCTTTCTTTTCTTATTACTGTCCTTTCTTTTGAGGAGAACAGAAACAAGATTGAAGCAAAATAAAGAACTCTAGATCTATACAAATGTCTCATATGGTGTCACCTGTTTCATGTGTTTTGTGACTACTAAGGCTATAAAAGGTGCCAACCCCTGTGCTGTGCACCCTGACTAACCATCATGTGCCCTAAATGATGCCTTTTGTACCCACAACACAACTTCTTGTACGGAACTTTGCTCCCCTCTAATAATTGGTAGAGTGGAAAGGCTCCCCCTTGTTACTGGGATACATGAAAGGCTCCCCCCCCCTTATAATTGAATAAAGCAAAGGGAAACTGGACACACCAATACTGAAATACAGTCACAACTATTATTTAAAACTTTTTTTGCATTTTTTTTTCAATATTGGTGTTCCCTGTTCCCTTTACTTTTTTCTGATTCAAGTGTTATGGGGACATGTCAGGCAGCCCCCAGCCATTTACTATTAACCCTTGTGGTGTGCCAAACCAATCCATTACCCCCCTTATAACTGGATACATGAAAGGATCCTCCATACTCTTGCTCTCCCGTGGAAATATGATGAAAAATACACACAAAAATCTGTTAGCTGGTTGCCAGGGTTCATTGGCCCACGATGATGGATGAACATGGGCAAGAACTGGAAATTGAGCCTCACAATTCGTTGTTTGGCTGCAGTGTGAGCAGTCAAAAGCGCCACACAGTGGAGGGAGAAAGCACTGCAGCCATAACAAAAGCTGTGGGTGCAAGAAAGCATGCATCCCACAGCCATCATTTAAAGGCAACGTCTAGCCATTTATTCAGCCATAAATTATAGGCATTTATTCACTAGCTTTAAGAGGCCATAACATAAAAGGAAAGGGGGAGAAAGTGGTGGTGGGGTGAAGAAGAAAGGGAGGTGCACTGGCCAATGGTAATGGGTCGGCTGCATAGCTAGTTCAAGGTTCAAGGCAACTTCATTTCAAATCAAGGTACAGGCATGGTACATTTTTGGGTGATTTACTTTTTTTCTCTCTAATCAAGTACCTTGATTGACAGTATTTAAAGGAACAATAACACCAAAAAATGTAAGTGTTTTAAAGTAATGAAAATATAATGTAGTGTTGCCCTGCACTGGTAAAACTGATGTGTTTGCTTCAGAAACACTACTATAGTTCATATAAACAACTGCTGTGGAGCAATGGCGGAAATTGAAAAACGGCTATATGGCACAGGTTAACGAATGGATAACAGATAACACCATTAGACAGACAGAGCTTATCTGTTATCTGCTGTGTAACTTGAGCTTTTTCTCCTTTGAATGGCTGCCCCCATTGCTACACAGCAGCTTATTTATATAAGCTATAGTAGTGTTTCTTAAGCAAACACAACAGTTTTACCAGTGCAGGGCAACACTGCATTATATTTTCATTACTTTAAAACACTTTTATTTTTTGACGTTACTGTTCCTTTAAGCTGCATAAATCCATACTGAGGACAAAACAATCCTATTTCTTTTATGCATTCCTAAATTATTGTGACAGAAATATCCCTTATCCAGAAACCCCCAAGGATTGCAGGTAATAGAGCCCATACCTGTGTATGACATATTTAATCCCAGACCTTCAAGGCCCTACCATGTACGTAAGTTCAACAGCCTCTCTGTACATTTTACAGAGCAGAACTTCAGAAGCCTACTTGCTGCCCATCAGTTTAAGATGATATTATTTTCAATTCTTTCAGTCAGTTATTTTGTTACATTATGTTTGAGCCACCTAAAAGATATATTAGGTCTAACTGTCAGACTCGGACACCCGACTGCCCTGCATGAAGCGAGAATGAAGAGAGACAGACGGGCCTGGATTTGTAGTGAGGCCACAAAGGCCCGGGCGGCGAAGTTTTAGGGGCCGCATTAGTAACGCATCGTTCCTGCGCTGCGCTCCTGTATGAACCGGGAAGCCTCGGATGGCGGGCGATAAGACCACGCGGCCTTGGGGAGCCGTCGACACAAATCTGTCCTGAAGACAGACAGGGAATGGGGGATAGTGAAGAATAACTTGATTATTTCAGAAACAGTACACAATTTTTACTTGATTGTAGTTAGAATTTACCCAATTTCAGTGTGATAAACCTTATAATCAATTTTCATTCTCACTATAGTTCCATTTTAACAACCCTAAAATCTTTCAGTGCCAGGTAGTAAACTTTGTGGATTGTTTGGGTGTCAAACAGAAAATTGGAGTGATTGTTTGTGTGCCAAGTAGGGAATGTTTAAGATTCTTTGGTGGGAGATGTTTTAGGGTACACTTCCAGTCAGCGCCCCCATTTACACATGCCAAGGCATCTTGCGCAATCATTTTAGCCAGTATCGGAGTTTTGGGGTATATGTACAAAAGTTTGGATGCAGAAATAAGGGAATGGAGAGACATTTTAGTACCTGCCAGCTGGAAGGCCACCCCCTGCAAAGACACACAATTAGCACATACCCCCATTTTAGGTCTTTCAGGGGACCATTAAAAAATGGTGTAAAATGTAAAATCGGGGAAATGTATTATGCATAATATATAGATGGGAGCATAAAACAACAATGTAAAATGAGGGAAAATCTTAAAATCAGGGGATGTAAAATGAGGTTTCTACTGTATATGTACTTACCACTAGCTAATTGGTCTTAGCTTTCCTGTCCCATCACTCAGCCTTCACTCATAATGTAAATCAAACAGTTCCCTCATATAATCATGTATAATGTGGATTTGCAGAGCATTTACCTGCAGACATGAAAGCCTCTCTCTTTGTGCCAACGATTTTAGTCTGGGATCAGTCTGTGCCACTCTCTCACTGATGACCATTAAAAGAAGAAATGATGATGAAGATGAAGAGAACCTCACCTCCTGAAAGAGAGAAAAAGACAGGAACATTAGAATTGATTTGGGTAATCAGTTCATTGTTTATGTGAAATAATAGAGTGAAGGCACAACACACATATGCAAATGATCAAATGTTAATTGGAGGAATGTGGATAAAGGATATGAAAGAGATAGAACAGGTTTCACTGGTGCACCTTGAACACACACACAGCAGCAGCCAGTCCATCAATGGAGCCTGCTTTGAGTTTGTGCCCGTAGGTACCCTAGGGTTCTACCTCAGCTCAATTACTGGCACAGTCATATCATTAGGGTTAGGGTTGAACAAGCAATATCCCTGCCCCACAGACTTCTCAGTCAAATGATGCTACAATAAAGACCTGATGACTCTCTGCAGCACATGCTAAATGTAACCCTGTATAGCTGCAAGGATAGAGAAGATAGAGCAGCTCATCAAGAAGAGGATGGAAAATTCATCAAAGGACCTCGCCCGTGTACTAAAGCCACAACAACTGTATCATTGTCCATTTATTTCAGGATCAAACTCAAAAAGGCTTTAACTTGAGCAGGTCAGTCATTTCCCAGGCATCTAGGGCTGCAAGCTTTCACATCCATACACATAGAGGCCTATATTTATTATCAAAGAGTCAAGTTACAGATCAACACAGTCTACTACAGAGAAATTCCTCCACTCTCCATTCATTTCTATAGCATTTTTTGATGTATTAATGGGTGACAGTTCACCCTTTGATAAATATGCCTTTAAAATGCTATAGAAATGGAGAGTGGAGGACTCTTTGATAATAAATATAGCCCGTAGAGAGAGAGAGAGAGAGAGGTTTTACCTGTGCAGTCCTCACCTGCACATAATGACCCCATCCTCACCTCCCTCTAATTCCTCCACTAATTAGCCCTGCTGTGTTTTTTATAAAGGGAAACTATATCCACCCCTGGAGTCCTGTACATTATATATATATATATATAACATTATCCCTGCACTGTGTGTATATACTGTATGTATATATATATATATATATATATATACACACAGTAGAACCCCCATTTTACATTTTTCAGGGGACCAGGAAAAAATTATGTAAAATCTGGGAAAATGTAAAATCAGGGAAATGTGTTAAAGTAACTTTTTCTTCAAGTACTGAAAGGATTTAAGCACAGGCGTCAGTTTTACTTTGAGATTCAATACTTAGTGTGTTAATAACAAGGGTTAAAGATTGCAGTGTTAATGTTACACTATGGGGGGCACGTGTCAGTCACATACACAAGCTAAAGCAATAAGTGATTGCTACAGGACTGTATAAGGGCCAGACTCATTGCAATTGACCATATACAGACAAAATATACCTCTGCTTAGTATATTAAACCTCTTTATTTCACAAATCATAACATTCATAGAGGACAAAAAGCAGTTTTTGGGAACACCATGACAACATTTTGCTGTAAAATCTGGGGAAACATTACTTGAAATCAGGGAAATGCACCGATTGAAATGCATTATAAATTGGTGGGACCACAAATAAAAAATGTAAGATGTGGGAAAAGTTAAAATGAGGATTTTTACTTAGCGGAAAATCCATTTCTAGACAGCCCTGTCAGTGCAGACGCCGTGGGGTTACGTATCTACCTCTGGAGGCAGGACAGGAGAAAGATAAAACTTCTGTTTCACCCTCATGCTCAATCTCATGCTCAATCTCATGCTCAATCTCATGCTCAATCTCATGCTCCTCCTGTTCCCCTCAGTTTTCATTTGTCAGCTTAGTTAGTAGGAGAATTGAGAGGAGATACATCCAACATACAGCAGATTTCTATCATTGCATATATAACTTATAGCATCAACTATTGAAACTGAACTTGTCTTCTGTAATCAGAAGGGTGGGGGCTTACTGCGCTGACATTTTGGCCGTCTAGAAAAGGATTTTGGGTAAGTAAAAAGTCCTCATTTCCTAGCCTTGTCAGTGCAGACGCCGTGGGGACATGCTAAAAGTGTCCCATAACTAGGCAGGGTAAATCATTTCTATTGCCTTACTGCAGCCTGTAGACCCTTTCTACCAAATGAGAAATTGGGTAGTGCCCATGAGGTACTCAGTGCTCTGGTGGAGTGTGCCTTGAATAGCCTGGTTTTCCTACTTCGGTCATACGCACCAGGCCCGGACTGGCAATCTGTGGGTTGTGGCAAATGCCAGAGGGGCTGCTATAAGGTGCCATAGAAAGTCACTATTTAGTGGGCTGCTGGGGGCTGTTTGGGCCTCTGTGTAGCTGAAATGCCAGGGCCTATTTGAATTCTCAGTCTGGACCTGAATCGCACACTTTATTTACTCTCCACAAGTCATCTGGCTATTGTACGTTTTGCTGCAGATGACCCCTTGTTGATACCGTAGGTGACTAGGAAAGCATCTGCCTTCCTATATTCTTTGGATCTATCAAAGTAATATCGAATTGCCCTGACTACATCTAGTTTGTATTGAACAATTAGTTACACACCTTGCGCAAATTGATTGGGTGTGCAAATACAAAAAGTTTCCAAACCTAAAAGAAATAGAAATATTGAATTGTATTTATTAGAACCCCCCACACAACACTTTTAGAGTCTTACTCGGACTGAAAAAAAGGAAAGTCTTAGTGTTCTTTTTGATAGGAAGAGATTTAGCTGTTCAGACCCAAAGCTCACGTCTCTCACCAACGCCGTGCAGCACTCCGTCGGCCTCAAAAAGAAAACAGAAAAACACAATTGCGCACTGTTGATGGATATACGCAGGCACCCTGTTTGGTTATTACCCACAAGATTGCCCGATCTTAAATTGCATAGCGATACAAATTCACAGTGCGGCTTCCATTTCCTTACGTTTTAAATTCATTGTAATGGTTATAGTTCAATAAAAACTTCCATCACAATCCTGAGCCGTTTCATCTGCTTGCCCGACACGATTTCATAGCAAAGTACAACGCTGAAATTTGCAGTCTGTGGATTGAATGGAGCTTTGCAGCTGAGACTGAACATCCAGGAAGCGCATTTTATTCACTATTTATACATCTGGTTTGTGTAGGGCTTTTTTCCTTGTCACTGGAAGGTCTCGGGCAGAGGGACGGTAGGTTGATGTGAAATGCAGAGACCACTTTGGGTGTGAACGATGGAATTGTCCTAAATACTGCCCTGATGTAGTATGAACCATGGTTCTATATGGGATAAAGCCACCATGTCCGATACCCTCTTTGCGGATGTAATTGCAAGTAAAAAAGCAATCTTCCAGGTAAGGAAATTGAGCGGACATGATGCGAATGGCTCGAAAGCAGGACCCTGTAGAGCAGCAAGTACCGTAGTAAGGTCCCAAGGAGATGTGGCATCTAAATGGTGGTCTGATTTTACCAACCCCTTGCAAACACTGTATAAGGTCTGGTTCCCTTGCCCACTGGTGTTGAAAAAGAACGGAGAGAGACGAAATTTGTCCTTTTAGAGTTGCTAACGATAATCCCAATTGTAAACCTTGTGTTAGAAATTCAACTACAGTTTCTACGGAGGCCTGGCGCCATTCCACCCCCCTTGGAATCGAACCATGTCCTATAGTAGACTATTGTGGTGGCTGGTTTTCTGCCCTTCATTAGGAGCACCATATCTCGGATTCAATTGCCATGCAGTTAAATGCAGGAGTGTTAAGTTGTCGTCGTTGATTGGGTCCTGAGTTAGTAAATCTGGCCGAAGGGGTTGTCTCCACAGAGGGGCTACTGACATATTGACCAGTTCTAAGTACCATGCTCTTCTTGGCCAATCCGGGACAATGAGGATTTTTAGTGTCCCTTCCTGTCTGATTTTGCTGATTATCTGCAGTAAAAGCGCCAGTGGGGGAAAGGTGTAGACTTGGTTTAAAGTCCAAGGAATGAATAAGGCTTTGACATTTCTTATTGCCCTGATTTCTAGGACATTTTAGATTCCTCTGGTGACCAGATCGCTTGACACATGCGGGGTGGAAAGGTCGCCCTTGAGGCTGGCGTCTGTGGTAACTACTGTCCACTTGTGCAAGACCCATGATCTGCCCTGGGTCAAGTTCTAAGCCAGTGTTCATCATTCTAAGGATCGTCAGACAGGACTGGTCACGGGAATCTGATGGGTGAGATCAAAATGATTCTTGTTCCAATGGCTTAGAAAATGATTTTGGAAATCTCTCATGTGGAACCTGCTGAAAGGTAGTGCCTCTAATGCTGCTACCATGTATCCTAGCAGCCGGAAACAAATCTCTGCCGATATTGTGGGTTGACAACAAACTTGTTGTGCTGTGTACCCGATTCTCTGAATCTTTTCCTCTGTTGGATATATTGTCTGCGGAGAGGAGTCAAACCACATTCCTAAGAACTGTGCTGTGTCAGATTGAGTTGGCTCTTTTTGTGGTTTATGAGCCATCCGTGTTGGTTGAGTGTGTTGACACATACTTGTGTATCTCTCTGACTCTGCTCCTATAATGTGGATCTGATGAGCAGGTAATCTAGGTATGGGGTGAGCATAATTCCTCTGCATCTGAGGTGCGCAATGAGGGGACTGAGTAACTTGGTGAATGCTCTCTGCGCTGCACAGAGGCCGAACGTGAGGCCTCTGAATTAGTAATGACCCTCTAGGATTGTGAATCTTAAGAATCTTTGGGATTACTCCCTGATAGGAACGTGCAAGTAAGCATTTGTCATGTAACATTTTTCTGTCATTGACATTAATACTGATCGAATCTATTCCATGCGGAATCTTTGCTTGGACACAAAGGGATTTAGGGGCTTCAAGTTTAGCACCGGTTTGAAAAGTGCCTTCTTTCTTTGCCACCAGAAATAAATTTGAGTAATAACCTTTGTAGTGTTCTTGTGTAGGAAGCTTTGAGCAAATACTTCATGGCAAAATTCTAACAAAGCAAATACTATGATAGATTGTTTAATTTCTGGTGTTAGGATCACTGTAATGGCTGTATGCATTTGCTGACAAATAGTATATGCTGCCATTGCATCCTTCCTCTGCCATTGGTGCCTGTAGGCAGCAATGGCATGTCTATGTATTGTGGTGAGATCACTACTAGGATACCTGGGAAAGTCCAGGACGGAGCTTATTTATGCCCCAGGTTCCTAACAGAGTGGTTCCGGGACTGCTAGTCCAGCCCGGGTATTTTGAGTTGTCCTGATGTATTTCAGGTGGTTAATTAAAGAGGCAGCTCAAGCCAGAGTGGAGAGTTCCTGGCTGGGAAAAAGACACAGAAAAGCTGCCTGTGTGAGAGGGATTGAAATCACCAAAAGGTTTGGGATTTTATATCTTCCTGTATGTTCTTTGTTTTGGGGAGACAGGCGGTAGGCCTTCTCCTGGTTAGTTAGGAAAACTGACCTGTATTAGTTAGAAGCCCATTAAGTGGCAAGGATTTTATTTTGAATTGTTTGTTTTGGTTATTTTTGCTGCAAGAGACAATAAACTGCCAAAAAGAGACTATACTCATGAGTTGTGCTTGTGCCGTGGGCTGTGTTACCCCAGGAAAACTGATCCCAGCTACCCAAACTCTTACAGTATGTATGTATGTATGTATGTATATATATATATATATATATATATAATATATATATATATATATATATATATATATATATATATATATGCACAAATAAGATCCGCACTCACAGGACTTATGAAAATTATAGAAAATTTATTGCAAGAGTCTAACATTTCGACCTCATCCGAGGTCTTTTTCAAAGTAACAAATACTAACACACAAATGCTTTAAATACCTAGATTGGCGGGAAAAACCGGTACTTGGCCAATTAAAGATGACGTGTCCACCTCATCATTAAAGCACGACAAATATACATATCCCAGTCAACATAAATAAAAAATCATTACACAAAAGTAAAATACAGTATAACAAAACCCACACATTAATACAATGTTAAAAACAATTAAAACCAAATATTCAGTAACATTATATATCACTTCCCAATTTGTTGCCATAATTGTTACATAGCTGTTACTTGTTACGAAAAATATAAGTTTGAAGAAGAGTGGAAGGTCTGTTCAGGGGTTCCCGCTACATTTGTAATTTGAAACTAAGTAACAGCACAAAGTTACTGTATAAAACATTCTAATGGCCGTCATATAACCCATCTCTCTACCGCTCAGTGTCATTCCAGCCCAAGGGCTCACTCACCATCAGTAATTAATAGTGAGGACATGGAAAATGTATCTATCATAAATATACTTATTATTAATTAGTATGCACTAATGGGTCAGTACCATACCAAATAAGAGGACATATGTTTATTCAAACCTAGTGACCTATATCCACATGACATGATGTTCAAACAAATACTAACTCTGTATGTGTGTCAGACAGTATATATCTATTATACCAACGATCCTCCGTGTAAACCCATACTCGGATTAAAAATCAATAAAATATCATTGTGCAGTTAAACATATATTCATAAATGTGAATGCCCCAACTCATATAATATAGTCGATAATGCTCCTCGGTGTGTTGCAATAATAATCAATAGAAATATATAAATAAACTAATAACCTAAAAATGGAAAAAATGAATAAAAAAGTAGAGGGAAAAAAATATACATTTAATATGCCCCTAGTGTCCAAAATCCGTAATCCCGATCGTGATAAATAAATCGATCTTCATTAACCCCAAAAGGTTAATGGAGGACTATATATATTATATATATATATATATATATATATATAAAACAAACAAGGGAAAGTTGTGCTCTCCAGTATTTTTTAAAACCATTAGGCGGGGGTGCAATGAGGCTGTGACCACAAAATACATAGAGACAAATACAAGAGTCCTCTGCACTCAACCCATTATGAGACATTTTGTGCTACTGAAAAATGCCTTACCCTTTAAACAGGGATTGTTTGTCCATATATTGCAATATATTTAAGCTGGCCAACTACGTCAAAGTCATCCCATATCTGGCCAGTCCTATATATATATATATATATATATATATATATATATATATATATACCCTGTAGGGTAGAAGAATCTTGGCGGTATGTAAAGCCTGCAGGCCGTAAAACCCTTCTTATTTCCGCTGTATCGTTTGGTTCACTGTTATAATAAAGCTCTTATTAGAGCCTCTAACCTTATCCGTGTGCCTGGATGAGTAGTTCTCCTGAACTGTGAAGAGCAAATTGCGCCCGCCATGTTTAGCGGCCAATCTCCTAACCCGGAAGTGTGGCTGCTATGTAAGTGTCATTGCCTTACATATTACAGACAACAGTGGTCGCCTCTGAGAGATTTCACTGTGTCTATTGCGCTGAATTCCTCCCCGTAGTCTCCAGTCCTGTGGTATATGGCCTAGTATCTCTGTGCTATTGACAGGTCTACCTCTTGTGTGCAACATGTCACTTGAAGAGAAATAATGATAATCAATTCATAAGAATAAAGAAAGAAAACTGTCCTAACCTCCGGCAGGACACAAGAAAGAACTGAGGGGAACAGGAGGAGCATGAGATGAAATGAGGAGGGTGGAGGCCACGTTGTATTTTTCTTCTGTCCTTCCGCCCCCCCGCGCGCCTCTCTGTGCTACAAAAGCTGAATTTGTGGTTTAAAGGGTAAATACGAGGAGCAGCTTTTTGCCACCCTTGGTAACTTCTGGGAGATGCCGCTTGAGGCAAGAAAGTCACCTTGTGTTATGGCACAAAGGCCTCCGGAGGTGGATACTTAACCCCATAGCGTCTGCACTGACAGGGAGGGCCGCTCTAGAGAAATCAGGGTGCAATATATATATATATAATACACAAAAGCCATGAATATCTTGTAAATTATATCCTTATAAACGGTGAGTTCTGATGTCATCAGTTATAAACGGTGAGTAGTGATGTCATTTCTGTCACATGACTCACTGAAACTTGTGTATTATAATAAATAAAGTACCCCCAGTTGTAAAATATGAGGATATTAGAAGTCACCTCGGAGTTCCATGATCTGTATAACTCGGCCTTCGGCCTCGTACTTTTATATGGTCATGAAACTCCTCGGTAACTTATAATATCCCTATATTTTACAAAAGGGGCGACTTTATTCACTATATATCTATATATATAGTGATAACAAGCCCTATAGGCCATTACCATCTCCTCACAGGAATTCTATATGCCCTGGCACCATTATACATATTGCTTCATAAGTCATTGCAAGGGTCGCAGTTATTACATTGTTTCTCCTCACGGCTTCATGACAAACGCAGCTCAGGGAAGACCGGAAGTCACTGGAAGACGAACAAGATTGAACGCAAGGGCAGAAGTGCGAGGTTTGGAACGCAAACTTCCCGCAGTCACTCCAGAATGAGGCTTGGAACCCAATCCAGGCAGCCGTGACGCTACCAGTGGCACCTCCCCCTGTAACCAAGTCCCTCCCCGTCCCTCCAGCCAATGGAAGGCCGCGCCGGGCCGAACGTCAGCCGCAGCCCCGCCCCTCGGAGCCCGCTGCTTCGGTTGCTGATAGGAAGCCTGGTGTCGGTGTGACGCAGCCGTAGGCTCCGGTGAAGGTGACCGATGACGATTCTGCCCAAGAAGAAGCCGCCTCCCTCCTCGGATCCCGAGGGAAATGGGGAGCGGAGCGGCTCGGGGGCACCTGACTCGCACTCTCGCTCCGGGGCCCGACCCCGCTCCTCCCCGCCCCCGCGCTGGGCCTACCCCGGGAACCCCTCATCCGCCGCCGAGCGACACACTCAGCAAGTGTCTCCTCCCCCGGGCAGCGCCACGTCTGGCGGAGCCGGACCCTTGGGAGACGGAGCTCCGGCCTCGTCGTCTTCTTCTTCTTCCTCTTCTTGTAACGGCGCGGGGGCGGGCGGCTGCTGCTCGGGGCCTGGGCACAGTAAGAGGAGGAGACAAGTGCTGAGCGCGGGGCCCGGGGCCACCGGAAACTGCCCGGATACAGACGATGGAGCCGGAAACAACAGCGAGGATGAGTATGAGACTGCGGCCCAAACACAACACTTGGACCCCGACACTGCTCAGCAGGTAACCGCCCCCTCACTCTTCTCACACCTCATTTGCTCCTGCCGGCCCCTCCCCGTACATCACACCGACTCTCACATCATACGGACTCTCATGTCCTGGGAACTGGGGTGTCTGATCTACTCCTCTGACATCACACCGACTCTGACATCATACGGACTCTCATGTCCTGGGAACTGGGGTGTCTGATCTTCTCCTCTGACATCACACCGACTCTGACATCACACCGACTCTGACATCATATGGACTCTCATGTCCTGGGAACTGGGGTGTCTGATCTTCTCCTCTGACATCACACCGACTCTGACATCACACCGACTCTGACATCATATGGACTCTCATGTCCTGGGAACTGGGGTGTCTGATCTTCTCCTCTGACATCACACCGACTCTGACATCACACCGACTCTGACATCATATGGACTCTCATGTCCTGGGAACTGGGGTGTCTGATCTTCTCCTCTGACATCACACCGACTCTGACATCATACGGACTCTGACATCATATGGACTCTCATGTCCTGGGAACTGGGGTGTCTGATCTTCTCCTCTGACATCACACCGACTCTGACATCATACGGACTCTGACATCATATGGACTCTCATGTCCTGGGAACTGGGGTGTCTGATCTTCTCCTCTGACATCACACCGACTCTGACATCATACGGACTCTGACATCATATGGACTCTCATGTCCTGGGAACTGGGGTGTCTGATCTTCTCCTCTGACATCATATGGACTCTGACATCATAGGGACCCTCATGTCCCAGGAACTGGGGTGTCTGATCTTCTGTCTCTCATCATTGGGGGGTAACCAGTGAACAGACCAACATGATAAGGAGCCTCAAGTGTTGTGGCTTTTGGATGTAACATCGTTGGCTTGATATCTTGGGGGAAATATTGTGGGGTCCCCTAATACCCCGGGCATGTAACGTGATCAGGGCCATAGTGGGTGTGTTTGGGGTTTAAGAGAAATGGCAATGAATGTGGAGGAGTCACAGGCTTGGGATCCAGTATTTTGCAAAGAAGGGGTGCAGGAGGGGGTTCCAGGCATAATGGTTTTGCAGACTATGTGTTATATTAGAGGGCTAATGATAGACTGTCAGCTCTTGTGGATGTAGCATGAAAATGAAGGGGAAAGTAAGCTGAAATAAGACTCCTTGTAAATAGAATGAATGAATTCTTCTGCATGGCACACTTTGATTGACAGCTACGTCTAATAGATCTTTTAGGGGAGCTCCCTTTGTAGCAGAATGACTTGAATAAGCAACTCCAGCACAAGCAGAATGTAACAAAATAACAGACTGTGACAAACCCCCTACATGATCACCCCCAAATGATGTCTTAGACCCAACTGTCAATCAAACACTGACTCCACCCACTTGAAGAGAGACGAGAGAAGTTGCTCACACGGGAACAGTAACTTGAGTATTTGATCAATGGTACAGAAGTTTGAATTCATTATATTTATAACGTTTCTTATTGAAGCTTACATTCAGTTTTCATTTCCGCTGTAGTTCCCCTTTAACAGTGGAAGAGGAATCCTGTATGGGCCAAATACTGTACCATTGTATGAAATCTCATTTATAAATTGGCTCCTCCTGCCCTTCCTCATGCTCAGTCTCTGCTTCCCTCCTGCCCTTCCTCCTGTTCTGTCTCTGCTTCCCTCCTGCCCTTCCTCCTGTTCTGTCTCTGCTTCCCTCCTGCCCTTCCTCTTGTTCTGTCTGTTTCCCTCCTGCCCTTCCTCCTGTTCTGTCTCTGCTTCCCTCCTGCCCTTCCTCCTGCTCAGTCTCTGCTTCCCTCCTGCCCTTCCTCATGCTCAGTCTCTGCTTCCCTCCTGCCCTTCCTCCTGTTCTGTCTCTGCTTCCCTCCTGCCCTTCCTTCCTGTTCTGTCTCTGCTTCCCTCCTGCCCTTCCTCATGCTCAGTCTCTGCTTCCCTCCTGCCCTTCCTCCTGTTCTGTCTCTGCTTCCCTCCTGCCCTTCCTCTTGTTCTGTCTGTTTCCCTCCTGCCCTTCCTCCTGTTCTGTCTCTGCTTCCCTCCTGCCCTTCCTCATGCTCAGTCTCTGCTTCCCTCCTGCCCTTCCTCATGCTCAGTCTCTGCTTCCCTCCTGCCCTTCCTCCTGTTCTGTCTCTGCTTCCCTCCTGCCCTTCCTCATGCTCAGTCTCTGCTTCCCTCCTGCCCTTCCTCCTGTTCTGTCTCTGCTTCCCTCCTGCCCTTCCTCATGCTCAGTCTCTGCTTCCCTCCTGCCCTTCCTCCTGTTCTGTCTCTGCTTCCCTCCTGCCCTTCCTCCTGTTCTGTCTCTGCTTCCCTCCTGCCCTTCCTCTTGTTCTGTCTGTTTCCCTCCTGCCCTTCCTCCTGTTCTGTCTCTGCTTCCCTCCTGCCCTTCCTCATGCTCAGTCTCTGCTTCCCTCCTGCCCTTCCTCATGCTCAGTCTCTGCTTCCCTCCTGCCCTTCCTCCTGTTCTGTCTCTGCTTCCCTCCTGCCCTTCCTCATGCTCAGTCTCTGCTTCCCTCCTGCCCTTCCTCCTGTTCTGTCTCTGCTTCCTCCTGTTCTCTCTGTTTCCCTCCTGCCCTTCCTCCTGTTCTGTCTCTGCTTCCCTCCTGCCCTTCCTTCCTGTTCTGTCTCTGCTTCCCTCCTGCCCTTCCTCATGCTCAGTCTCTGCTTCCCTCCTGCCCTTCCTCCTGTTCTGTCTCTGCTTCCTCCTGTTCTCTCTGTTTCCCTCCTGCCCTTCCTCCTGTTCTGTCTCTGCTTCCCTCCTGCCCTTCCTCATTTTCTGTCTCTGCTTCCCTCCTGCCCTCCCTCATTTTCTGTCTCTGCTTCCCTCCAGCAGGAGCACTGGTTTGAGAAGGCGCTGTGTGAGAAGAAGGGATTTATCATCAAACAGATGAAGGAGGATGGAGCCTGTCTGTTCAGAGCTGTGGGTAAGTCTCTTACTTCCCAAATCCTGCCATTTCCTTTTCTCTCTTTGTCCCTACCCAGTCCCACTTTTTTGCTTCCTGTCTGGGTGTAACTTACCCCCCATATTGCTACTTTGTGCTGCCTGTGTACATCCCCCAAATGTTCTCGCCCATTAGTTCCTTACTCTGCTCTGTGTACTCTTGTGTCCCCCAATCCCATCATTCCCTGCTCCTTGTGTGGTTGTGTATCCCCCATGACTATGGGGTTGTCATTCCCAACCTTTCCTTGTCTCTGTGTGACTATGGGGTTGTCATTCCCAACTTTTCCTTGTCTCTGTCTGACTGTGGGGTTGTAATTCCCAACCTTTCCTTGTCTCTGTGTGACTGTGGGGTTGTCATTCCCAACCTTTCCTTGTCTCTGTGTGACTATGGGGTTGTCATTCCCAACTTTTCCTTGTCTCTGTCTGACTGTGGGGTTGTAATTCCCAACCTTTCCTTGTCTCTGTGTGACTGTGGGGTTGTCATTCCCAACCTTTCCTTGTCTCTGTGTGACTGTGGGGTTGTCATTCCCAACCTTTCCGTGTAACTGTGGGGTTGTCATTCCCAACCTTTCCTTGTCTCTGTGTAACTGTGGGGTTGTAATTCCCAACCTTTCCTTGTCTCTGTGTGACTGTGGGGTTGTCATTCCCAACCTTTCCTTGTCTCTGTGTGACTGTGGGGTTGTCATTCCCAACCTTTCCTTGTCTCTGTGTAACTGTGGGGTTGTCATTCCCAACCTTTCCTTGTCTCTGTGTAACTGTGGGGTTGTCATTCCCAACCTTTCCTTGTCTCTGTGTAACTGTGGGGTTGTCATTCCCAACCTTTCCTTGTCTCTGTGTGACTGTGGGGTTGTCATTCCCAACCTTTCTTTGTCTCTGTGTAACTGTGGGGTTGTAATTCCCAACCTTTCCTTGTCTCTGTGTGACTGTGGGGTTGTCATTCCCAACCTTTCCTTGTCTCTGTCTGACTGTGGGGTTGTCATTCCCAACCTTTCCTTGTCTCTGCGTGACTGTGTGGTTGTCATTCCCAACCTTTCCTTGTCTCTGTGTGACTGTGGGGTTGTCATTCCCAACCTTTCCTTGTCTCTGTGTAACTGTGGGGTTGTAATTCCCAACCTTTCCTTGTCTCTGTGTGACTGTGGGGTTGTCATTCCCAACCTTTCCTTGTCTCTGTCTGACTGTGGGGTTGTCATTCCCAACCTTTCCTTGTCTCTGTCTGACTGTGGGGTTGTCATTCCCAACCTTTCCTTGTCTCTGCGTGACTGTGGGGTTGTCATTCCCAACCTTTCCTTGTCTCTGCGTGACTGTGTGGTTGTCATTCCCAACCTTTCCTTGTCTCTGTGTGACTGTGGGGTTGTCATTCCCAACCTTTCCTTGTCTCTGTGTAACTGTGGGGTTGTCATTCCCAACCTTTCCTTGTCTCTGTGTGACTGTGGGGTTGTCATTCCCAACCTTTCCTTGTCTCTGTCTGACTGTGGGGTTGTCATTCCCAACCTTTCCTTGTCTCTGTCTGACTGTGGGGTTGTCATTCCCAACCTTTCCTTGTCTCTGCGTGACTGTAGGGTTGTCATTCCCAACCTTTCCTTGTCTCTGTCTGACTGTGGGGTTGTCATTCCCAACTTTTCCTTGTCTCTGCGTGACTGTGGGGTTGTCATTCCCAACCTTTCCTTGTCTCTGCGTGACTGTGGGGTTGTCATTCCCAACTTTTCCTTGTCTCTGTGTGACTGTGGGGTTGTCATTCCCAACCTTTCCTTGTCTCTGTCTGACTGTGGGGTTGTCATTCCCAACCTTTTCTTGTCTCTGTGTGACTGTGGGGTTGTCATTCCCAACCTTTCCTTGTCTCTGTCTGACTGTGGGGTTGTCATTCCCAACCTTTCCTTGTCTCTGCGTGACTGTGGGGTTGTCATTCCCAACCTTTCCTTGTCTCTGTCTGACTGTGGGGTTGTCATTCCCAACCTTTCCTTGTCTCTGCGTGACTGTGGGGTTGTCATTCCCAACCTTTCCTTGTCTCTGTCTGACTGTGGGGTTGTCATTCCCAACCTTTCCTTGTCTCTGTGTGACTGTGGGGTTGTCATTCCCAACCTTTCCTTGTCTCTGCGTGACTGTGGGGTTGTCATTCCCAACCTTTCCTTGTCTCTTTCTGACTGTGGGGTTGTCATTCCCAACCTTTCCTTGTCTCTGTCTGACTGTGGGGTTGTCATTCCCAACCTTTCCTTGTCTCTGTCTGACTGTGGGGTTGTCATTCCCAACCTTTCCTTGTCTCTGTCTGACTGTGGGGTTGTCATTCCCAACCTTTCCTTGTCTCTGTGTGACTGTGGGGTTGTCATTCCCAACCTTTCCTTGTCTCTGCGTGACTGTGGGGTTGTCATTCCCAACCTTTCCTTGTCTCTGCGTGACTGTGGGGTTGTCATTCCCAACCTTTCCTTGTCTCTGTCTGACTGTGGGGTTGTCATTCCCAACCTTTCCTTGTCTCTGTCTGACTGTGGGGTTGTCATTCCCAACCTTTCCTTGTCTCTGTCTGACTGTGGGGTTGTCATTCCCAACCTTTCCTTGTCTCTGTCTGACTGTGGGGTTGTCATTCCCAACCTTTCCTTGTCTCTGTGTGACTGTGGGGTTGTCATTCCCAACCTTTCCTTGTCTCTGTCTGACTGTGAGGTTGTCATTCCCTGTACAGACAGTTATTGGCCACTAGGTGGCAGTGTAATACGGATTCTGATACAGATCACACGGCAGAAGGGATAATGGGATATATATATATAGTGAATAAAGTAGCCCCTCTTATAAAATATAAGGAGAGTATAAGTTACAGAGAAGTTTCATGAGGCTGAAGGCCGAGTTATACAGATCATGGAACTCTGAGGTAACTACTAATATCCTCATATTTTGCAACAGGGGGTACTTTATTTATTATAATACACCCGTTTCAGTGAGTCATGTGACAGAAATGACATCAGTACTCAGCGTTTATAACTGATGACATCACCAAGGATATCATGGCTTTATTATACATGTATGTATTATTAATGATTGAGTGGGGGGGGGTGTTTTCGGCTGACTATAGCCAGGCAGTAGTAGTAACACGTGTATTGATCACATAAGCGCTAGTGTGGCTCATATTTCTATCCCAAAGCCTTTGCCATGAATCTGGTCACGTGTAACTCATGAGTCTGAACTGAAGGTGCAATTGTGCCCATCTCTTTAAGCAGGGCAAGGGGGGCACTTTGGCCAGGGTCTGGGGTAAATCACAGGGAGGAGAGTGGCTGCTGAGTGGCCCCTGGGGGGAAACATGGGATCAGTTTAACTCCTGCAGTGCCACGTGCATAAGCCACTTAAGGACAGCCACATAACTGCCAGGGGCGGGCCCTGGAATTGTGCTCATTGGCTGCTTCCTAGTCAACTTAAGTCCCTGACCCAGCATGCCGTCTGTCTATAGCCCCTCCCCACCTCTGACATCAGTGAATGGGTGGGTTGATGGAAGAGTCTGACATGAAGCTGCCCACAAGGAATCTGACCCCCACATTAAGGCTCTCGTGGCCTCTTTAGTCTCTTGGCCTGGAGGCTGATGCTCTTGGGCGGGTGGAGAGGAGGGGGGGGGCGCATGCACCTCCATAACTTGTCTCCATGTTGAATGTGTTGCAGCGGATCAGGTGTATGGAGACCAGGATATGCACGAGGTTGTGCGCAAGCATTGCATGGATTACTTGGTGAGTGACCCCAGGGCTTAGGGACCTTAACCCTCTCCTTCCCACATTAACCCTTCTCTTCCTGTCTCCGGCCACAGATGAAGAACGCCGACTACTTCTCAAATTATGTGACCGAAGATTTTACCACCTACATCAACCGCAAACGGAAAAACAATTGTCACGGCAACCACATTGAGATGCAGGCCATGGCCGAGATGTACAATCGGCCGGTGGAGGTGTATCAGTACGGAACAGGTACTGCCCCCTGGGACTTTAGCCCCACCCTCTAGCATTCGCTATATCTATAGTCTCGCAATGGAGGCTCCCGCTGTGCATGCTGGGACTTTAGCCCCACCCTCTAGCATTCGCTATATCTATAGTCTCGCAATGGAGGCTCCCGCTGTGCATGCTGGGACTTTAGCCCCACCCTCTAGCATTCGCTATATCTATAGTCTCGCAATGGAGGCTCCCGCTGTGCATGCTGGGACTTTAGCCCCACCCTCTAGCATTCGCTATATCTATAGTCTCGCAATGGAGGCTCCCGCTGTGCATGCTGGGAGTTGTTCAGCACTGCTGTGTGTGGTGCAGTTGGGGGTGGGATTGGGGTGCTGATGGGGGCTCCACTAACTGCTTCATTTGCTCTCTGCTCAGAACCAATCAACACATTTCATGGCATTCAGCAAAATGAAGATGAACCAATCAGAGTGAGTTACCATCGGAACATACACTACAACTCTGTGGTGAACCCTAACAAGGCCACCATTGGTGTGGGGCTAGGCCTGCCCTCCTTCAAACCTGGGGTGAGTCGGCTGGAGGGGCCCATATGGTGCATTGGTGGGTGGGACTGAGCTTCCAATACCCAGGCCTGGGGGGAGGGGGTGTCACACAAGTGGGATCTTGGAATGTGGCAGTTTAAGGTGTATTTCATAGGCCACTAGGGGCACCGTTGCATAGGAATGTCAGTGGGATTAAAGGGCCAGTAACATGAAGTAAGGAAGGTGTTTCAGTAAGTTATTTCTTAATAAAGACTTAGAAATGAAAAAGTTTAATATGACTTTGTGGGGGTTTTTTTCGTTCTACACGAACAAATTTTTGAATAAAAAAGAAAATTGATGTTACTGGTCCTTTAAGTGTAGATTCATCAGAGCAAGCACCATGGCGGCATACAAAATAGCGCTCATATGTTGTCCCTTGACTCTCCGAGGCTCCACCTCTTGCTCAGCAACCCCACACAACACACACACACACACCACACACACACACACATCACACACACACACACACACACACACACACACACACACACACACACACACACACACACACACACACACACACACACACACACACACACACACACACACACACACACACACACACACACACACACTGGCCAGTATTGTGGGTTGTCGCTGTGTCAGCTCTAAGCTGTGTCCCTTCCCAGCATGCAGAGCAGTCCCTCATGAAGAGCGCCATCAGAACCTCCGAGGAGTCCTGGATAGAGCAACAGATGTTGGAGGACAAGAAAAGGGCCACCGACTGGGAGGCCACCAATGAGGCCATAGAGGAGCAAGTGGCCCGGGAGTCCTACCTGCAGTGGCTACGGGACCAGGAGAAACAAGCCAGACAGGTGCACCTCCCTGTTTCACTCTGAAACCCTCCCTAGCTCTGCGCCCTCCTTCCTTCAGCTCCTCTCCCCCCTGTAACACCATGTGCTTCTTTATTCCCCTCTATTCCTTGTGCTCCGCCTGAACCCCTCTATTCCTTGTGCTCCGCCTGAACCCCTCTATTCCTTGTGCTCCAGGCTCCTATCACCTAATGTGCTTCTTTATTCCCCTCTATTCCTTGTGCTCCACCTGAACCGCTTTATTCCTTGTGCTCCAGGCTCCTATAACCTAATGTGCTTCTTTATTCCCCTCTATTCCTTGTGCTCCAGTCTCCTATCACCTAATGTGCTTCTTTATTCCCCTCTATTCCTTGTGCTTCACCTGAACCCCTCTATTCCTTGTGCTCTGCCTGAACACCTCTATTCCTTGTGCTCCGCCTGAACCCCTCTATTCCTTGTGCTCCAGTCTCCTATCACCTAATGTGCTTCTTTATTTCCCTCTATTCCTTGTGCTCCGCCTGAACCCCTCTATTCCTTGTGCTCCACCTGAACCCCTCTATTCCTTGTGCTCCGCCTGAACCCCTCTATTCCTTGTGCTCCACCTGAACCCCTCTATTCCTTGTGCTCCAGTCTCCTATCACCTAATGTGCTTCTTTATTCCCCTCTATTCCTTGTGCTCCACCTGAACCCCTCTATTCCTTGTGCTCCGCCTGAACCCCTCTATTCCTTGTGCTCCGCCTGAACCCCTCTATTCCTTGTGCTCCAGTCTCCTATCACCTAATGTGCTTCTTTATTTCCCTCTATTCCTTGTGCTCCGCCTGAACCCCTCTATTCCTTGTGCTCCACCTGAACCCCTCTATTCCTTGTGCTCCAGTCTCCTATCACCTAATGTGCTTCTTTATTCCCCTCTATTCCTTGTGCTCCACCTGAACCCCTCTATTCCTTGTGCTCCGCCTGAACCCCTCTATTCCTTGTGCTCCACCTGAACCCCTCTATTCCTTGTGCTCCAGGCTCCTATCACCTAATGTGCTTCTTTATTTCCCTCTATTCCTTGTGCTCCGCCTGAACCCCTCTATTCCTTGTGCTCCAGGCTCCTATCACCTAATGTGCTTCTTTATTCCCCTCTATTCCTTGTGCTCCACCTGAACCGCTTTATTCCTTGTGCTCCAGGCTCCTATAACCTAATGTGCTTCTTTATTCCCCTCTATTCCTTGTGCTCCAGGCTCCTATCACCTAATGTGCTTCTTTATTTCTCTCTATTCCTTGTGCTCCAGGCTGGTATAACCTAATGTGCTTCTTTATTCCTTCCCCCAGCCACGCAAAGCAAGTGCAACATGCAGTTCTGCAACTGCGGCAGCATGCAGTGGGCTGGAGGAATGGAGCGGCCGATCCCCAAGGCAGCGCAGTACAGCAGGGTCCCCTGAGCAGCCAGACGTGCATGCAGAACTGTGTATGAAGCCGCCATCCCCAGGGGCCGCCCTCACGTTAGGCAAGCCGCCGTCCCCTTGCGCCCCAGGTAATAAGCATGCTGGGGGTCAGCTCCACCATGGAAATGCTGGTATTGGGGCTCTGGGAGGGCACTCCTGTAGTTGTGGGTAACGTATCTTGCCATGTGTTCATATTGTGCTTCAGGTTCTGGGCTCACTGTAGGGACAATAAGGTACAGCAGTTCCCACTGGGCAGTGGCTGTGCCCATCCTGTTGGGTTTCCTGCTCCCTCCCTTTTATACTCAGTGATTTGGTTGTTGTTTGTTGCCGTAGGCCCTAGCAACCAGATGAGCGCAGGAGCTGACCGAGCCACGTCCCCGCTTGTGTCCTTGTACCCGGCCCTGGAATGCAGAGCAATCATGCAGCACATGTCACCCACAGCGTTTGGTGAGTGAGGGCAACACTGCGGGTGGGCTTTATGGATTCGTTGTCCCACCTACTGACTGCCAATCTCCCCTCCCCCCAGGGCTGAAGGATTGGGACGACGATGAAATTCTTGCGTCCGTATTAGCCGCATCCCAGCAGGAATACCTGGACACCATGAAGAAGAGCACCCTGAGAAGAGAGTCCTCCCCGGATCACAGCTGATGTCATGAGACTGAGCCCCTCCTCCCAATCTGTGCAGTGCACACAGCCCCTCCCTGCTTGCCTTTGCTCCGCCCCCTCCATCCTTCCATCCACTCGCCGGGCTCTTTTTGTAAATGTCCTTTTCCTATTAGGCCTCAGAGACTGCTAGAGCTGCATGTTCCTGGCGACCCCACATACACCGCAACTGCCAGTCCAGCAGCTAAGGGGACTTTTTAAGCCACGCCTCCTTCCTGGGGCCCCCGTGACTTTGGTTTGCCACCTTTTTTTTTTTTTCCCTCTGGGGGGGTGTAATATATATATATTTTTTATTTTAGTTCTAATGAAAGACTGAGTGAGAGCGGGCACTGCCCGGAGCTTCCCCCCGCCCCCCCCCCCCCCCCACAGACAAACCACTTTTCTAACTGACTGATTTCTCTTCTTCTGTTTGTACCTGATGGAGGGAACGCTCCGGCGCTCGCCACTCACTTTCTTATTAGAAAAAATATGGAAACAACCTGTTTGTGTGTCTCTTTGGTGGGCACATTGGTGCCCCCTCGTGGTCTTTCATTGACATGGGGGGGGGTCGGTGTATTGTTACAGTTCTGATTGTGTCGTGTAATGGCCAGTGTGTGTCTCGTGCCACTGCTCTAATGGTATAACACTGGGGAGGGGGCGCGTTTCCCCCCAATATGGCAGCAGGGGGGTTTTATACAAATCAGACAAAGACAGCGACCAATAGAAATTAAGGCATTATTGTCTGGCCCGATAATCCACTCTGTTCTCAAATATGTCCCTGCAACTGCCCCCTACTGCTTTCAACTCCCAGCATCCTCTGGAACAAGTCCCATGACTGTACCCCAATGTTTCTATATATCTGTAACCTTGTTATGAGCTAAGGGGGCCCAGTCTGAAGGTCAGTTAGGGGGAGATTTGGGGTGAGTGTTTATTTGTGCCCTGGGTACCCCTGGAACTATAGCAGGGTGACACCCCAATGTTTCTATATATGTGTAACCTTGTTATGAGCTAAGGGGGCCCAGTCTGAAGGTCAGTTAGGGGGAGATTTGGGGTGAGTGCTTATTTGTACCCTGGATACCCCTGGAACTATAGCAGGATGACACCCCAATGTTTCTATATATCTGTAACCTTGTTATGAGCTAAGGGGGCCCAGTGTGAAGGCCAGTTAGGGGGAGATTTGGGGTGCTTATTTGTACCCCTGGAACTATAGCAGTCTCATGTAATGAAATGATAATGTTGTGCTGGTACAACAGGTAACACAAAGTACTTGATATAAACAACTTGTGGAGTAGTTGGGGACAGCCAGTCCGTGTGAAGTAGAAAAGGCTCATGTTCAGGCTCAGTTGATAAGACAAACAGGAATATTGTATTGTGCACAGTTTCATCAGAGGCTGAATTGTTATTGAGGGGTGGGGCTGACTCGTTGCTAGGTTACAGGAGGCTCCTGCCTAGAGAAATGACACTTCTCAGCCTATAAGGCGCCTCTTTGCCGCTACTGGTTGCTAATCACTTCCGGATGGGCGGTGCTTACGGGTCGGTACAGAACTTAAAGAAATAGCCCGATAGTAACGAAGTACTGGGCAAGATGTCGGGGTGGTGTCCAATCCAGTGTAGCCGCATAAAGTGACGCTGTAACAAAGTTTGCACGAGTGGAAGACATCGGAAATACACGGGCTCACAACTGCCGTTCGACAGACTTCCTGCCCACCAACAATAAGGCGGACACCGTCCAATGGCAGCCAACTGTGGACATGCCACCGCCCTGGTTACCATGGCAGCCGGAAGTGCCAACCTGGAAATGTGTCGTCAGTGCCTCCGTGGCGAACCCGGAAGTGTCGCGTTGCCGGGAGACATGGCGCTGGCTGCTGGGGCAGGAGGAGCGGACGCTGAGCGGGACATGAAGCCACAGCCGGAAGGAAAGGGGGAGCCCGGGGCTTCGCCCGGTAAAGCTGCGGGAGACCGTAAGTGTTTGCAAGGGTGACCAATGGATCCGTTTGAAGGAGGGGAAAGGGGGCAGGTACGGGCCATGGAGCAATAGAAAGACTAGTGCTGTTTGTTCCCTGTCACACACACAGACATAACTATACTGGGAGCACGTGACTGATCTCACGATGGATCCGCAGGACTAGCGACTGGGTGTCACGTGCTCCACTGCTGCATTGTGATTGGTTGAGTGCGAGAGTTGCCATGTCAGCGACTCCCTGTACCTCCAGTCCACTTGCTCTACTGGATACACTTATTGCTTTCTATGGGACAACTGGGGCCACTTCTGAAATACTTTAAGCACCTTACAGTGATTTTACTGTGGGGCCCACACACTTCTAGATCCACAACTGGGGCACACGGCTGAGGAACAGGGGGATCATTGCTCACAAAGCTGACAATCTAAACTTCTTTCCTTCTCGTCTACTTCAGCTGCTCATCCATGTTCTGTCTGTACCAGTGTCACCTATGAGGGGCTCTACCTCACCAGAGCAATCATGGCTGCCACCAATCATCATACGCTCTTATTCTGCACCCTAACTTCCACAGGTACCCCAAATCTCCCCCTACTCATAATAAGGCTACACGTATATACAAACATTGGGCTGTCACCCTGCTATACTTCCAGGGGTACCCAGGGTACAAATAAGCACTCACCCCAAATCTCCCCCTAACTGGCCTTCAGGCTGGGCCCCCTTAGCTCATAACAAGGTTACACATATATAGAAACATTGGGGTGTCACCCTGCTATAGTTCCAGGGGTACCCAGGGTACAAATAATCACTCACCCCAAATCTCCCCCTAACTGACCTTCAGGCTGGGCCCCCTTAGCTCATAACAAGGTTACACATATATAGAAACATTGGGGTGTCACCCTGCTATAGTTCCAGGGGTACCCAGGGTACAAATAATCACTCACCCCAAATCTCCCCCTAACTGACCTTCAGACTGGGCCCCCTTAGCTCATAACAAGGTTACAGATATATAGAAACATTGGGGTGTCACCCTGCTATAGTTCCAGGGGTACCCAGGGTACAAATAATCACTCACCCCAAATCTCCCCCTAACTGACCTTCAGACTGGGCCCCCTTAGCTCATAACAAGGTTACAGATATATAGAAACATTGGGGTAACAGTCACCCTGCTATAGTTCCAGGGGTACCCAGGGCACAAATAATCACTCACCCCAAATCTCTCCCTAACTGACCTTCAGACTGGGCCCCCTTAGCTCATAACAAGGTTACAGATATATAGAAACATTGGGGTAACAGTCACCCTGCTATAGTTCCAGGGGTACCCAGGGCACAAATAAGCACTCACCCCAAATCTCCCCCTAACTGACCTTCAGACTGGGCCCCCTTAGCTCATAACAAGGTTACAGATATATAGAAACATTGGGGTGTCACCCTGCTATAGTTCCAGGGGTACCCAGGGTACAAATAAGCACTCACCCCAAATCTCCCCCTAACTGACCTTCAGACTGGGCCCCCTTAGCTCATAACAAGGTTACAGATATATAGAAACATTGGGGTGTCACCCTGCTATAGTTCCAGGGGTACCCAGGGTACAAATAAGCACTCACCCCAAATCTCCCCCTAACTGACCTTCAGACTGGGCCCCCTTAGCTCATAACAAGGTTACAGATATATAGAAACATTGGGGTGTCACCCTGCTATAGTTCCAGGGGTACCCAGGGTACAAATAAGTACTCACCCCAAATCTCCCCTAACTGACCTTCAGACTGGGCCCCCTTAGCTCATAACAAGGTTACAGATATATAGAAATATTGGGGTGTCACCCTGCTATAGTTCCAGGGGTACCCAGGGTACAAATAAGTACTCACCCCAAATCTCCCCTAACTGACCTTCAGACTGGGCCTCCTTAACTCATAACAAGGTTACAGATATATAGAAACATTGGGGTGTCACCCTGCTATAGTTCCAGGGGTACCCAGGGTACAAATAATCACTCACCCCAAATCTCCCCCTAACTGACCTTCAGACTGGGCCCCCTTAGCTCATAACAAGGTTACAGATATATAGAAACATTGGGGTGTCACCCTGCTATAGTTCCAGGGGTACCCAGGGTACAAATAAGCAATCACCCCAAATCTCCCCCTAACTGACCTTCAGACTGGGCCCCCTTAGCTCATAACAAGGTTACAGATATATAGAAACATTGGGGTGTCACCCTGCTATAGTTCCAGGGGTACCCAGGGTACAAATAAACACTCACCCCAAATCTCCCCCTAACTGACCTTCAGACTGGGCCCCCTTAGCTCATAACAAGGTTACAGATATATAGAAACATTGGGGTGTCATCCTGCTATAGTTCCAGGGGTACCCAGGGTACAAATAAGCACTCACCCCAAATCTCCCCCTAACTGACCTTCAGACTGGGCCCCCTTAGCTCATAACAAGGTTACAGATATATAGAAACATTGGGGTGTCATCCTGCTATAGTTCCAGGGGTACCCAGGGTACAAATAAGCACTCACCCCAAATCTCCCCCTAACTGACCTTCAGACTGGGCCCCCTTAGCTCATAACAAGGTTACAGATATATAGAAACATTGGGGTGTCACCCTGCTATAGTTCCAGGGGTACCCAGGGTACAAATAAGCAATCACCCCAAATCTCCCCCTAACTGACCTTCAGACTGGGCCTCCTTAGCTCATAGTCACCCTTAAAGTTAACCCTTTAAGCACTAGTGGCTTCTCAGGTGGCAGTGTGTTGCTAGGAATGTGCATTTACTATGCCTCAGTGAAAAACGCAGAATGGACATTGTTGGTGGGGAAAGGGTTAAAGAGCAAGGTTGCCTCCCCACTACTATAATAGGGATAAAGAGAAACCCTGAATACAGAATGTATTTTCCCATGTGTGTCCCTGTGGGTGGGTATATGAAACAAGAAGCCCCCTTATACAGGCTGCCAATCAGCTCGTTGCCTCACAGGGCCCCTTTAGAGGAGTGTGTCGGACCCCAGCAATGCATTTGTGCAGTTGAACGGGGAACATACAAAGGATGAACACACTGAGCACAAGGCTCTATTGATGGGGCAGAAGGAGAGGGGTCTGACAGATCAGAAGGAACAGATGAATTGGGAATAGAAGTGTGTGCCACAGGAGCTTCCACTTAAATAGCTGGTACGTAAGTGAGCCGAGTGGGTGTGTAACATACATTTATATGGGTGCTGGGAGTGAATTGGGGCAGCAGTGGATATTCCAGCTGAACTGGTTATTAATCCACCCTCCCAGCATTTAACTATAGAGAATATTCATGAAATGACTTGTGACTGACAAGCAGTTTGATGGGAGTAGTAGTTACATGTCACTGAAGCCCAGTCTGGATGAGCAGCTTAGAATGAAACCTAGTAAAGTCCCCGGGTGCTTGCACTCTAGGGGTCTCATTGGACAGTACTGGCTTCAGGTGCCAGTTGGGTTTCAGCAGATGGGTGTAAACATTGTAGTAATAATGGGCAGCAAGCCTGTCCCCAGCCATATGTTTGACCATGGGGAGGAGAGCAACCTGTGTCACATGAGGCACTGCCTTCCTGTCTATAACAAGTTGGAACGGGTGGTACCAATGTGTTGCTCTGGATGGGGGGTCCACTCTTACTGTCCTATACACTCCAAACATTATTACTATTCTTACAAGTATTCCGTGGGGCTCTCTTGGTGTGTGCGCACACACAATGCAGTAAAACGGTATATATTTACTGTTGTCTCAGAGGGATCCCTGGGAAATATTGGTGCATTCTTGTCCTCATGCCCACCCTAGTGACCCACACAGTTCCTCACTATACACCCCACTTGTGCCTTACAGGGGGAAACCAGCGGCTCAAGTACCTGAGTCTGGCCGTGCTGGTGGTACAGAACGCCTCCCTGATTCTCAGCATCCGATATGCCCGCACCCTGCCAGGAGAGCGCTTCTTCTCCACCACCGCTGTGGTTATGGCTGAGATCCTGAAGGGCATCACTTGTCTGCTGCTCATGCTGCTGCAGAAAACAGGTACTGTCACTGGGGGGGGAGTAAGAGAAAAAAAAAAGAATGTACTCTTTGTTATTACTGCCTATGTTCCCCAGCATTTCTCATTGGCTCTCTGTCCCTGGCAGGTAATGTCAAGGAGCTGACTCTGTTCTTGTATGATGCCATTGTTGTGCAGTACATGGACACCCTCAAGCTGGCAGTGCCCTCTCTGATATATACCCTCCAGAACAATCTCCAGTACGTGGCCATCTCTAACCTACCTGCAGCCACTTTCCAGGTCAGTAACTCCTATTGTGTCTCACATTGTACCTGTGCCCCTGGATACTACTTGCCCTTCCTACCCTTTTCCCTAACAATGTCTGCCCCAACAATCCACCATCCATTCCTTCTGGTTCTCTTCTTACCCCCCCCACTCCAACATCCATTCCTTCTGATTCTCTCCCCCACTCCAACATCCATTCCTTCTGGTTCTCTTCTTGCCCCCTTCCTTGTTGGACAGGGTCTCAGGTTGGCTAAATGGCTCTCCTGTGCTGTTTGCAGGTGACCTATCAGCTGAAGATCCTGACGACAGCCTTATTCTCGGTGCTGCTCCTAAGGAAGAGCCTGACGCGACTGCAGTGGGGATCCCTGGTGATCCTGTTTGCTGGGGTGGCCATTGTTCAGGCTGAACAGTCCGGGGGCAAGGAAAGTGTGGCTGACAGTGGTCAGAGCTATGTGGTGGGACTGGTGGCGGTGGCCATCTCCTGTCTGTCCTCTGGCTTTGCAGGAGTGTATTTTGAACGGATCTTGAAGGGCAGTTCTGCGTCTGTGTGGCTTCGAAATGTTCAGTTGGGAATCTTTGGAACGGCATTAGGGCTACTGGCAATGTGGCAACAGGATGGAGCTGCAGTGGCCGAGCGTGGCTTCTTTCACGGTTACACGCCACTTGTGTGGTGCGTCATCTTTAACCAAGCCTTCGGGGGGCTGCTTGTGGCTGTGGTAGTGAAATACGCAGACAACATTCTGAAAGGCTTTGCCACATCTCTGTCTATTGTGGTATCAACAGCGGCCTCGGTCCATCTCTTTGGCTTTCATGTAGACATCCCTTTTGCAGTTGGAGCTGGGCTAGTGATTGGTGCCGTCTATCTCTACAGTCTCCCCCGGAAACCAGATGCTGCTTCTTCGTCCAGTTCCCAGAATTCATCTCAAGCCAATACCTTCCTGCCAAAGTCAGTGCTCACCAATTGAACCTACCTCTGGGCTCCTCTCCAAGTACTGACAAGTCTGACTGGGCTTTAATGGGAGGTGGCAAAGTGGGCAAGTTCCAGGGGTGGGGCTCGTGCTGCTGCTGCTGCTGCTCTCTGATAACATCTTGCTGCTCTCCTACTAACATGACCCCAAAGTGGAACACTACTGGCACATACCCGCTCCAGACCAAATTCTAGTATTGGGAGGATGGTACTGGTCGCTGTGTATGAGGTGGCCAAGATATATTTGTCTAATTATTTCTACATACAATACATTGTATTTCATATACACACACAAACACACGGGCATTGACGTCATTTATTGATATATAAGAACAGGCCAGCACAGTGAATGTACTAAGCTAGGGCATGCTGTGGGTTTCTGTCATACCCCATAAACTTAATGCTGGAAAGGATTCAATGTATGAGACCCCGTCACATGACCTGCAGTATAGATAAACCCTCATGGGCTATACCAAGGTGAGATTGTTTGTTCAATAGCAGGAACTATGCAGCAGCCTTCCTTCTAGTAGTGACAAGTGTAATCATGAGAATGCACCAGCCACTCTCTTCACTCCATGATCACTACTAGACTAGACTGAATGAGACTGCCCCCTAATGACTAAAGAGAGAAGCCTCCATCTGCCGCCTCTTGGTAAATGTGGCATAAACCTAAAAACGTATATTCTAATCACTGCATGTCTTTGATTTGAGTACAAAATGTTGTGCAGTGAGATCATTTCTCATACCTTGTGCCAAAGGGCCCCCCCCCACATTAGGAATGGGCTGCTGCTGCTGCTGCTGCTGCTATGGGTGAAGGAACACAAAACATATGATTTGAAATAATATTTGCAAGGGAGGGGAGATTCTTTCTAACAAAATGTGCAAGGGTCACAGTCAGGGCAAAGGGCTTATGGGTACATTGATAGGAGGGGGTGTAACCATCAATGTGCCACACCTACCAGGAATCCATTCTTTCCCACCCATGGCTCTTATCTTGCATGATGTTTATGTACTAAAATATTATTGTACAATAAAAGACTTTTGTATGGCCATTAACCACCCATTTCCTACTGATCCACTAACATTCCTGAGCCCCATCTGCACCCAGCCAGAGCTCTGGAACACAAGGGTGTAACAGATAGACTAAATAACGCACTCAGCAGCTCCTCACATAATTGTAAGAAATAATAGGCTACAGAGAGGCCAGAGCATGCCAACACCTTCATAGGTGACATTGGGACCCTCAGGGACATGGACAAGTTGGAGGAAAGCAGAGAAAAGCAGGACTGGCAAATAGAGGGAGGGCTAGGATAGCTAGTGTAGATAACAGGACAGGGTGGGGCTAACACAAGAGGGAAGGTGGGAGAGTAGGCCATAAACCAGGAATATTGGCAGGCATCTGGGAAGGATGGAGAACACTGAAACACTGCACAAACATCAGGACAAACATGAGCCAAGCAGGAGTGTAGAACGATGGACAAGTCAGAATGATAGAAAATAGCATTGACCCAGATAGGATAGAGCTCAAATAGGAGAGATGGGCTGCCACTGGAGGAAACAAAGGAAAGCTGGGGACAAAGGGGAATAGCTGGATTGGGGTTCAGTAGTACCATAAGATTGCCTGGCAGGACAGAAGGAATGTGGGAGAGTTGGCAGGACAAGAATAAAAGAAAGCTGCGCTGGTGCAGAGGGAACAGAGCAGAACTATGCAGCCAATAGATTGAGAGAGCCTAGAGGAATACACACTCAGGCATGTTAACCAGGCCTCTACTTCGGATTTTCTTAAACTCGTTTTCATCTAGTATGGTACCTATGGATCGGAGCAAAGCTGGTGTCATTCCTATATTGAAAAAGTGATTACAATCTCAGCCTGGCAATTATAGGCCAGTATGGCTGACATAAGTCACAGATTCATTGTTAATATATGTAAAGTAATGCACCTGGGATTTAATCATATGCAGCACCCAATTATACCCTTTGGGCTGAACTCCACGTTGCATTGATGTCCAATCTGTTGCCATACAATGACATGCATGCGACATATCGGATGTGCAGAAGATAATGGAACTGAATATGAAATCGCAGGTACAAACGACATGTATCCAACTGTCGGATGTGAGTGCCGCACACTGCGTCTTCATCCGACAGTCAGATACATGTCGTTTGTACCTGTGATTTCATATTCAGTTCCATCATCTTCTGCACATCCAACACGTCGCATGTGTGTCATCGCATGGTGACGAATCAGACATCAGCGCACCATGCAGTTCAACCCTCAATGGGACTGCATTGGTTAAATCCTCGATGAAGAATGACCTTGGCTTATTTATAGGCAAAAAGCCATTCAGCAGCAGAAAGGCCCAACAAGGTACTGTCATTTATCAAAAGGGGTATATATATTTCCAGAAGGTAATTGTTCTCCTATATCTACAATATACAGCGCAGTCTTGGTCTCCAGTGCTCAAATGGAATATTAATGAAATACAGAAAGTACAGAGAAGAGCGACTAAGCTGATAAAGGGAATGGAAGGGAACAGTTATAATGAAAGGCAAGTTGGGATTGGTTACACTGGGGAAGAAACAGTTTAGGGGGATATGATCACTATATATAAATATATAAGGGGGATATGATCACTATATATAAATATTTAAGGGGATATGATCACTATATATAAATATATAAGGGGGATATGATCACTATAAGGGACAGTAATGAAATATAGAAAGTACAGAGAAGAGCAACTAAACTGATAAGGGGAATGGAAAGGATCAGTTATGGGGAAAGGCACGTTAGGATTGGTTACACTGGAGAAGAGACAGTTAAGGGGGATATGATCACTATATATAAATATATAAGGGGATATGATCACTATATATATAAATATATAAGGGGATATGATCACTATATATAAATATATAAGGGGATATGATCACTATATATAAATATATAAGGGGATATGATCACTATATATAAATATATAAGGGGATATGATCACTATATATAAATATATAAGGGGATATGATCACTATATATAAATATATAAGAGGGATATGATCACTATATATAAATATATAAGGGGATATGATCACTATATATGAATATATAAGGGGATATGATCACTATATATAAATATAGAAGAGGGATATGATCACTATATATAAATATATAAGGGGATATGATCACTATATATAAATATATAAGGGGATATGATCACTATATATAAATAGATAAGGGACAGTAATGGCAGAGAAAAGCAACTAAGGGAATGGAAGGGATCAGTTATGGGGAAGATGGGATTGGTGAGGATACGTGGGAGCTGGACATGTGAGAGGAGAAATTGAAAAAAAGGAAATATTAAAGAGTTGGGCTGGTGGGGAGTAGGAGGTACATTATACAGTTGGAAAGACAAGAGAAAGAACAAGGGAAGCTGGATAGGAGCAGAAGGAACGTGGGAGGACCTTTCAGGGGCAGAGGGAATACGAGATGGACAGTGAGGCAGTTAGCAAGTAAGAGGTAAGACCCTATGGTTGTTAATGTCATATTGAAACAGCATGGGGTAAATGCACTGTATTTGGAATGTGCGCAAGGTAAGACTGGTTTTACGGTTAGCACTTCCATAAATATTAGTACATTCAGATGTTTTATTTGTGTTACAGAGAAAATTCTAAAGAGAAAGGATCGTAAGAAGACCCCTCTCATTCCTTATGATACATTATGATCAGTCTATTGATTTTAGTGTCCACTCATATTGTCTGGTGTGCCCAGAAAGGTACTGGCACTTGGTACTACCAATCCTAGTACTGATCCCCAGCAATCCTAGGTGGACTCCTCATACTGATCCCCAGCATTTCTTGGTGGACTCTTCATACTGATGTTCGAGTACTCCTTGGTGAACTCTTCATACTGATGGCCCTGCACTCCTTGGTGGACTCCTGATACTAATCCTTTGGCATTTCTTGGTGGACTCTTCATACTGATACTCGGATACCCCTTAGTGGAGTCCTAATACTGATCCCATAACATTCCTTGGTGAACTCTTCATAGAAATCCTCTGGCAATCCTAGATGAACTCGTCATACTGATCCCCTGGAACTCCATAGTGGATGGTCATACTTATCCCCTGGAACTCCACAGTGGACGGTCATACTGATCCCCTGGAACTCCATAGTGGACGTCATACTGATCCCCTGGAACTCCGTAGTGAACGGTCATACCGAACCCCTGGAACTCCATAGTGGACGGTCATACCGATCCCCTGGAACTCCATAGTGGAAAAGTCACAATGATCCCCTGGAACTCCATTGTGGAAAAGTCACAATGATCCCCTGGAACTCCATAGTGGACGTCATACTGATCCCCTGGAACTCCATAGTGGACGTCATACTGATCCCCTGGAACTCCATAGTGGACGGTCATACCGATCCCCTGGAACTCCATAGTGGAAAAGTCACACTGATCCCATGGAACTCCATAGTAGAAAAGTCATACTGATCCACTGGAAATCCATAGTAGAAAAGTCATACTGATCCCCTAGCATTTCTTGGTGAATTCCTCTGGTAATCCTTGGTGAACTAATCACACTGATCTCCTGGCAATCCTTGTTGTACACCTCATACAGATCCCTGGTACTTCTTGGTAGACTCTTCACACTGATCCCCTGGCTCACTTTGGTGGACTCTTCCTCATCCCCTAGCACTCCATGTTGGACCCTATCATAATCGATCCCCTGGCTCACCTGCTTGGTGGACTCATCATACTAATCCACTGGCAATCCTTGGAGGACCCCTCATACTGAAACTCATATGGATATCCTGGCATTTTAATTTTTAGTTTTCATTTTAATAATATGTCCTATATCTGCCATAACTTGCGCTTTGGGGAATAACCAAACTTTTTTGTTTTTATTTTAATACAATCTCCTTTGATATCCCATCATTCCTTTCTCTGAACTCTCTCATATCAAATATTTATTAAAATAAGATTGCACGTGTCACTAAGTAACACAGCAGGTGACATTGAAAAAACACACATCCGTCAATTTCCCTGTTTGTCTTTATATATAACCTGCTTAACTGCCAGTTGATCCAGACATAAAAAAAACCTCATCTGCAGCCTCTCTAATTTACCTCAGATGGGGAATAAATTCTTTCCTGACACCTAAAATGCAGTTCCTGGCTCTACTTTGTACTAGGAGTAAATTTCACAAATTTTGTTTTTCTCCTTTGCTGAAAAGTTTCTAAAAGTATTTTGTTGTCACAGCTAAATGTCTGCAAAATGAGGACGTTCAGGAGCACTACTGAATTTATAGGACACTGCTACTTGGGGAGATTAGTCGCCCAGCGACAAATTGGCTCTAATTCGGGCGACTTATCTCCTCGAAATGCTGACCCGCCGGCAAGAATGTGAATCGTTGGCGGGATGCTACTCGGATCACCTTGGCTTTCCGAAGTCGCCCGAAGTTTCCTCGTGAAGCAACTTCGGGAAAACAAAGTGATTTGAGTGCTATCGCACCGGCAGGAAGGCATTTCGGGGAGATTAGCTGCCCTAAGAAGAGGCAATTTGTTGCTGGGCGACTAATCTCTCTCCTTGTCCTTTAATTATGGAAAGTAGCCTATACTGCTGCCTATGTGCTGAAGGTGTTAGCGATAGACACGTAGTGACGCCACACTTCTTTACTTTACTGGCACGTCAGTATGTCTGACACCTTCAGCCCTAGAGAAGTATGTGAAAACATTACGTCTCTACGTGCCAGTACAGTGTCTATTACTAACACCTTCAGCACACAGGCAGCAGTATAGACAAGCAGTATAGACCAAGTGGCAGATCATTTCACTAATGTGCCCAAATATTACTGCTATGGCATTCCTGATCGCTCTGTGCTGGGGGGGGCCTCATTATTATTCATTTCATGATGGAGGTTGAGGACGGGAGTAAATTTGAAAAAGGGCCGCACTTTGGACATGCCTGTAATAAAGCATGTGACTGTGTGAATGTGTAGGAGGATGCAGTGCAGAACACAATGGTACTGGCAGTTTTGCACCAGGCATTTCTATGGCTCAGTCTTACACTCCTCTCTGTTGTTAGAAAGGGATTTTCTTTACTTGTAATCCCTATGTCCCTGGAGCTGTACTGTGGGTGCAGAGGTCTGGGGAATTGGCAGGACAATGACCAAACTGTGTGCCACCTGGACACTTCATTTTACGTAACAAAGTCAGAGGAAAGGCAGAAAGGGAGAAAACACAGAAAAGAACATACAAAACAATTGCATTCCCACAAGCAGACTATAAAGGTTGAATGACTGCTAACCTTATAAACTCTGTGAGCCATGTAGCTAATTAGCAGATGTGTTCAAGAATGCCCAACGCATGTACCGGCCTCTCTAGTAAAGTGGCCTCACATGACATGGTTTCTACAAAAGCCTTTTCCTGCTCTATACAATGTTATGAAGAGACTTGATTGGGTTGGACACTGTCCAATTTATGGACTTGCTTCTTACAGTTATTCTTGGGGTCCAGAAAATCAACAATGATGATGGTTGAGATTGAAGTCTGAGAACCTTTAGGAGGAAACCATTGTTCTTCTGCAAGAAACTGAAATACCTCTGCCATTGAACACTGTTTTTCAGACAGCAAGGACGAGTGTTCTTGAAAGGAAGATAAATAGCAGTTGAAAGTTCCATGGGATGGACCTGGTGAAATACCTTGGCAACTTTCTGTGTGGTGTCATGATGTCTCATTCTATGGCTTAGGTACTGAAACATCTCCTTATCGATGGCACTCACTGCCTGGTCAATAATATTTCTGCTTAAGTAGTTGGCCTTCCAGCTGGTGATCCCTGGAATAAAATTGCTTGCCTGCTACATTCCTTTTTGCCCAAAGCAGAATTCTAGCTACCTCAAGCACGGCTGCCTTTTTTGTGTTTCCCCTTGGAGATACAGAACGGGTGCTGCATTGTACAACTAGACTGGATAGGACAGTAGAACAAGGGCTCAGTGGGAAATTGCGCTCTAGTCTACCTAGGGCTCCTCCCATGGGGACCAAATGCTCCCCCACATAGAGGCTTTCAGTCCGTTGTGATGATATCTGTGCTAACAAACTTCCACCGTGGTACTACCAAAAGACTGTAATGACTTGTTCTGTGACCCACCACAGACCATTTACTAGTGAACATACTGGCTGTAAAGTTTATTCATCCAATGGCTCAATACAGTAAGAGGGAAAGGCTCACAATCCAGCATTTTACAATTAGAGGCAGTCCTGTCATTAAGGGGTAGCCAGACTTTTGGCAATATAACATTGATTACAAAGTCCTTAGCATACAGCAACACACTCATTAATGTATTCCTTGGTAGCCCCCTGATAGGAATCGCAAGGAATGATGTATTGCATAGCAATAATATTCACTGAGCTTGTAATCAGACATAGAGAGACTATGAGCAGAGCCAGCCTTCCAAGCGGACATGGTTTGGCTCAGACAAATCACTAGTTGCGCTGTATAAAGTGGTAACATTAGTGAGCTAGCAGATGGAAAGTCCACCCCCCCCACACACACACACTTACATTTTTATTTTTGCACTCAGTGTAGGACAGGGAGGGCTGCACTAGACAATGGTAACCTGTATGGTGCAACAGCTAAGGTGGGTTTCTGGCAAATGCATCCAATGACAAGGGCAGAAGCAGCAGTACGGCGGATACTGATCAAACGGATTGCTTGATAGAAACAAGAAAGTGACAGAGCAAATGATTTGATATGATTTATTCTGCAAAAAAACATCCTGAAATAAAAAAAGCCATGCTCACAGTATTGGATCCTCAGCCACCATGGACCTAAAGTGCTGCTAAATACTGTACACCTTGCCCATTTCATTGGCTCCCCCATGTCTGCAGGGAAATGGCAGATCCTATGGTGGGTGGAATATGTTGCTAAGGCACCTAAATTCCTTCATTGATGGTGGAGATTTCAACCGTCTGGGTGCTGGCCTGCAGGACATTGCAGTGGAACAGATTGCTACCTAGCTCCACATTGCTACCTAGCTCCTGTCTTACTGCTAGAACGTATAGAAACCTCAATAAGAGAGAGAAGGGATGAGGAGTATGAGATAAAATGGCACAACTATACAGAAAAAGAAATGCACAAATATCACAAATATATATATATATATTTCTCCATATTTACACACTGCCCCAAGGGAAGGCAAAAGCTGTTCCCATTGAGAGGTATTGATACAGAAATCAAGTGTGTCTGCTGCTGCTGCTGCGGAGACTAAATGCTTCTATGGAATGTTTCAGGTTTGGCAACAAGGAACATGGGCAGGTAACACCAAACTCTCTGGCCAGGAGAGGAGACACCTGATCTCAGAAACATCTCTGGACAAGTGCAGGGGGAGTCTGCATCATATACAGCAACACATGCTCGGCAACTGCCCTATTATTGCTTTCACTTAGTATATGCTTTGGTTTGTGCCCCTCCAGGCTCACACACTTACGGGACCTATGCATTACTGTATGTAGACACATGCGCTGCTGAGAATAGGGCTGGCACAACAGGCCAACTTCAACACTAACACTCTACTTAACAGCTACACATCAATCACTTCAGTAACTCCCCCACCACCACCACCACCAGGCTACAACTAGTTTATGACTGACATGAGAAGATATGTGGCTACAGGACGGACAGGGGTGATAGAGACAATGATGCATACAAGAGAGACTGAGCAAGGATGATGGGATGCTGGCATATGCAGGGGATTATGGGAAGCCAGGGAGAAGAGGAGGGCAAGGGAGAGGGTGATGGTAAGCTGGCGAGTTAGAGGAATAGAGAAAAAGGGATAAAGATCAATGAGCACAGGGAAGAGTGGATGATGGGTATAGTCAGTACATGAAAGGGTTGGCAGGTTCCATTGAGTACAAGGAAGAGGATCAATGGAAGCCATTGTAAGAAAGTTATGGATGGGGCTAATGGGTAGCCAGTGAGTACACAGCAGGGGATCACGAGAAGTCAGGAAACATTTGGGGAGTACATAGAGGAAGATAGCGAGTGCTGTGCAGGAGCAATGCCAGAGGTGCAGGGATCAGGGGCGGAGACTCGAGTGGCGTTACCAATTGGCTGGAATCTGGAGGTTTGTATCACACATACACATTACTGATTGTTACACACTGCTTGCAGCCGAGGGCTTAACAAAAAATAAGTTAAATAAATAAAACACACATACAAAAAGATCTAGATACCAGAATCTGGAATGGTTTTTAACCCTTTGATTGCCAGTGAACCTTGGTTAACAGCAACATGTAATCGGCGACTGATCGTCTGGCACAGGGATAATCCCCATCCTCCGCCTGCAAAGAACAGCACTGGTATTGCATGGCAAGAATGGCAATGAAAAGAACCCAGATGTGCACAGGACAAAAGGGCCCCCTCCCAGCGACACTGCCTAATCACGTTACAGCTCCTCCTGTGATGGGCAAAGACCAACAAGCACAATACTAGAGCAGCGGAACATTGGGGTACCAGAGTGCAGTGAGATTATTTGTGGGGAGAAGGGATTGGGGACCCCATATGGCTTCAAGTCTTCTTCAGAGAGATTGGGAGTTTGAGATGGCCCTCTCTGTGCACCAAATACAAGGACACCAAACACTAGCATGGCAACAGTGCCAGGGATGTGCCCCTACACTGCTAAGCTGCCCTTACAAACATGGCACAAGGCACTGCGGGCACCTTTTTACAAATAGATAAAAGGATGTGGGGTGGGCAGGGAAGCGGTTTGCCCATGGCTGGTGATGTTTCTGCTGCAAACCTAAGAGATCCGTCATGGCAGCTCTGCTGACACAGGCTACCGTTGGTGGCTCCACGAAGTCTCTGTGGCAGTGCCCTGGCTTTGCACATTGCCCGTCTCTTATGAAGCCCTCTCCCATGGGGCTCCCAGCCAACACTTCTCAGCAAGTGACTTATCCAAAGGCTTATTATGTTGGGAGCTTCCAGGGGACAAGGGCTGAAGGCTCAGCTGTTACTGGATACCATATTGATTACTTGCTCCAGCTTCTGGCGCAGTTTATGTTTGCGGCAGTACGAATCTCGGTCTAGAGCTGTGAGAATCTGTAGGAGGGGAGACCAAGCCAAGAAGAGACGCCACTAATGAATAATACACTGGTCAAATACGTGCACGGTTGTCTTACTCGCCATGTCCCTGCACCTCCCATGTCTTCCATCCTCTGCCTCAATCACATACTGCTGCCCCCTCCCCTCAATTACTGAGCCTGCTCACTCTAACCTGTAGCCCCACAGCAACATCCCCATTCCATGTACTTACTTCTTCCCGGTACTTGTTCACATAGAAGTAGAGCTCACTGAGAGCACTCAGAGAGTTGAACTCATTGGCGTGTAATCGTGATTGCTCCACCAAGTAGGCATCCATGTCCTGGTCGCTAATTGCTGGCATCTTGCCGATGTCTCTGTAGTATCTGCTCATGCAAATAAGGGTATGGATTAATGACTTGAATACAGATTACATGGGCATCCCAACAGACAAACATGCTGAGGACAATTGCAGAGAAGTATTACCTTTCATAATGCTTCTCAGTAGAAATTTTGCATCTTTGTAAAAGTTTAATTTGTAACTGATGAGCCTGGATTTAATTAAATTCTCTCTGATTGTATAAGCATAAGTCATGCTCTGCTTTATGGCAGCTGAGATTCTAGCTATCTGTATAACAGAACATTCTGTCCCAGTGGCTGCACAGATCCTATCTGATCCCCATTGTAAGCAGCAGTCCTGTCCTGCTTTATGGCAGCTGAGATTCTAGCTATCTGTATAACAGAACATTCTGTCCCAGTGGCTGCACAGATCCTATCTGATCCCCATTGGAAGCAGCAGTCCTGTCCTGCTTTATGGCAGCTGAGATTCTAGCTATCTGTATAACAGAACATTCTGTCCCAGTGGCTGCACAGATCCTATCTGATCCCCATTGTAAGCAGCAGTCCTGTCCTGCTTTATGGCAGCTGAGATTCTAGCTATCTGTATAACCGAGCATTCTGTCACAGTGGCTGCACAGATCCTATCTGATCCCCATTGTAAGCAGCAGTCCTGTCCTGCTTTATGGCAGCTGAGATTCTAGCTATCTGTATAACAGAACATTCTGTCCTAGTGATCCCCATTGTAAGCAGCAGTCCTGTCCTGCTTTATGGCAGCTGAGATTCTAGCTATCTGTATAACAGAACATTCTGTCCCAGTGGCTGCACAGATCCTATCTGATCCCCATTGTAAGCAGCAGTCCTGTCCTGCTTTATGGCAGCTGAGATTCTAGCTATCTGTATAACAGAACATTCTGTCCCAGTGGCTGCACAGATCCTATCTGATCCCCATTGTAAGCAGCAGTCCTGTCCTGCTTTATGGCAGCTGAGATTCTAGCTATCTGTATAACAGAACATTCTGTCCCAGTGGCTGCACAGATCCTATCTGATCCCCATTGTAAGCAGCAGTCCTGTCCTGCTTTATGGCAGCTGAGATTCTAGCTATCTGTATAACAGAGCATTCTGTCCCAGTGGCTGCACAGATCCTATCTGATCCCCATTGTAAGCAGCAGTCCTGTCCTGCTTTATGGCAGCTGAGATTCTAGCTATCTGTATAACAGAACATTCTGTCCCAGTGGCTGCACAGATCCTATCTGATCCCCATTGTAAGCAGCAGTCCTGTCCTGATTTATGGCAGCTGAGATTCTAGCTATCTGTATAACCGAGCATTCTGTCACAGTGGCTGCACAGATCCTATCTGATCCCCATTGTAAGCAGCAGTCCTGTCCTGCTTTATGGCAGCTGAGATTCTAGCTATCTGTATAACAGAACATTCTGTCCCAGTGGCTGCACAGATCCTATCTGATCCCCATTGTAAGCAGCAGTCCTGTCCTGCTTTATGGCAGCTGAGATTCTAGCTATCTGTATAACAGAACATTCTGTCCCAGTGGCTGCACAGATCCTATCTGATCCCCATTGTAAGCAGCAGTCCTGTCCTGCTTTATGGCAGCTGAGATTCTAGCTATCTGTATAACAGAACATTCTGTCCCAGTGGCTGCACAGATCCTATCTGATCCCCATTGTAAGCAGCAGTCCTGTCCTGCTTTATGGCAGCTGAGATTCTAGCTATCTGTATAACCGAGCATTCTGTCACAGTGGCTGCACAGATCCCATCTGAACCCAAATGACAAATCAGGCAGATTTAGAAAACGAAGGTTTACCTGAAACTATAAAACACAATTATGTTTTCCTAAGTGAAGAGAACATCCCAGGAATGCCCAGATCACAAAATGATCAAAACCAGTCTGGCATTAAGTGCAGATGAAATGTAAAATTTAGCTTGAAATGAAAGGTTTAATCTTGCCAGGTCAGCTCTGGATACAACAATGGTCAGTTTCACATGGGCCTATCCAAGCCCGCTCAGATTCATATTATCTGAATCCATTTATAGAGGGATAAAAAAGATTTCAAGATAAAGGGCAGAGGAGGAGTTTTGAAGTTGCCCAAGAAGCACAGACAAATAATACTGCAATGGGGATCATCTGTAATGCTACATTTCAATTGTTCAGCCAAAAGGGAGTGAAAAGGTGCAACGGCTCCTCTTCGCTTGCTGCTGTTCCATAAGGTGGTCAACCCAAACAAACAGACCAATAGCAAAAAGGCCACACACACACACACATATATATATGTCCCCTCATATGGTATTTGTCTGTGTGGCACTTGAGTGTACCATATAGATCAGCCTGTGAATGGTCACTGTGAACTGGCTTATAAAGAAAATGAAGGCACCTTCCTTTTACATGATGCAAATCTTCAGATTAAGCTTGGAAACAAACCTCTGCCACCTGTACTCACCTCTCTACCCAGGTCTTGTAGTTGGGGATATCCTTGGCATAGAGCAGTTTGTTACTTGGGGAATCCTTGCCCAGTCGATGCTCTGATGTAGAACAAGAGTCCATAAAGGTCTGAGCCACAACAGAAAGACAGGCATCTGTGATGCTGTTCTTGTGGATGTCAAACACAAACTGTGGGTTCTTGATCACATTCACCCAGAAACGCAGTGGGAGGCTGAGCATATAGGACACAGACAGGAGAGAAGGGATTTAATTTAGTGTATTCAATACACTGATGCCTTCACCCCAAAGCATAACCCTGTATCAGTCCCCATTCCTTTACTCTATAAAAAGCATCTCTCTCCTTTAATTTGTTGTCACATAGACATTTCTTCCCAAGCAGTGTCACCCTCTTCACCAAGTAGAGACAACACAAAGCTCACTACCATTGAAATTGCTCATTATTACTGTGCACCATCCTTACCAATTGCTCTTCCATGTGTGCCGCACATCAGGATCTGTAATCTGTCTTCTTTCTGCCTGTTCATCTAAAAAGTCAAACATGTACTTAATAGCTAGGGGAAGGGCGCTGCCTCTGTGTGCTGTGCTGAAAACAGTCTCAAAAAGGTCATCCACAAACTTCTGCAGTGTTCCCTGCGGAAGAAGGCACTTTGTGTCAGTTAAATCTTCCCTATCATCATACAACACAGGTCATGCAGTGTATCCCACAGCACAACTCACCTTGGTTGCCAGTAAGCGGGTCAGATAGATCTCAGATACCATTTTGCTGCCACGGTCACCTTCCTTATTATCAGAGTGGTCATGATTCTTTACTAAGTGCCATAGTTTGGTTCCAGTCTCCTGGTCAGGGGTGATCATTGGTGCACGAGAGCGCAAGCTGTCAGGACTGCTGGATGTGCGCAGAAGGCTCTCTGGCAGTTTGGGAGGGATAAAACGAGAGAGAAATCACTGGGTAAGAGGCATGTAGCTTATCAGAGCTCGAAAATTGAAATTAAAGTGGACAGAAACCAAGAATATTCAGCCTCCGAGTAACAGAGGGTGAATCTAGAAATGTGATAGTGACAAGAGCCGATAATCCCTTTGTAATGAAGCAGCAACTCAGTAAACTTCTGTGCACCCCCAACTAAACCAGTACCCAACACTGGCATGGAACAAGGGGACATACGACTACAGACTCACCATATCGACTCAGAGAGCGGGTAAACGTGAAGGAGTTGGTGATGTTGTAGGCGGATACTTGTTTGGGGATTAGGGCCACTGTGGATCCATCAGTCACCTACAATTGGAAGCGAAAGTCAGCGAAACCAGTAATGTGTTTACACCCAGTTGGTTATCAGTGCAAATATGGAAAAATAAAACGGATACAGAAAGAGGATTGGTCATTATAGGACAAGGAAAGCAGAATTGACTCTGCATGTTAGGCACCCTATCTAAAATAAAAGCACTGAGCAAGGGAGGCTTTCACTGCTGCATTGGGGCACCGTCATACCTTGCACTTTTGCAGTCGTGCCTCAGTTAAACATGCAAACGTGCAGCAGAGTAACATTTGCGCACTTTATGCTACTGTGCATGTGCAAGAGCAGACCATTTGCATTTCTTTGTCTTTAAAGTGGCACACCTACAGTTAACAAAAGCCCAAAACTAGGTCCAGTGTAAAAAAGGTGCAAGTAATTGTTTTAATTACAAACTGGTACAGGCCAAGCCCCAACACACACAGGTTTCTGGAAAAGATGGGGGATCACACTACAGAGTATAATTACTAGGGATGTACCAAATCCACAATTTTAGGACTTGACTGTAATACTAAATCCTTTTTTTAAAAAAATGCCATTATTTTTAAAAGATTGATTAGTGCTGTTCAATCACAATCGTCATTATATTTGCTGATGGAAAGTGGCCACTGGGGAACCTGCACTAGAGTAAGAAGGTGTAAGAAGTTGTGCTGACTATTCTACCTCCATGTAATACTAAATCCACCCAATCCCTAATTTTCTTATGCAAATTAGCAAAATCTCAGGGAACAATCGTCAACTTCTGCTATATTAGAGTTTTGATTTGGTTCAGCCAGATCAGAATCCTGAAAAAAAAGACAAATTCCCCAATCAATCCGGTATTGGGTGCATCCATAATTCATTTTCCAGCAATTATTTTGCTAAATATAATATACCAGAAAACGAACAGCTTTCTAAGGCCAACGTATCACTCCCATCTGTGCTGCCTGGGCTCTCAAGCCTCATACAAAAAGTTACACAGTATTCCTCACATCTGTCAATAGATGATGGTCTTTTTTTTCTTAGAGAGACAGAAGCCATTTTGAGGCCAAGCTGTGCTACTGCATCACCTGATAGTGCGCCAGTGTGTTCAGCCGTTTCCAGTCACATTCAATCTTTGTGGTGACGTCCTCATCCTGCAGCACGATCCGTGTAATCCGTCCCTGTCGCCACTCTGTGTGGAAGAGAAGGAGCCATGTTAAGCCCACAACCTCCAGTGAGCAAACTACCAATGGGCCTGAGGATGTGGGGAACTGGATTAGAGGTGCAGCTGCAGGGCTAAGTGTAAATTGTGCAGCAGTCTTTAGGGTTTAATTACATGAGTGCTAATCACTCTATGACCAGTGCACCTTGTATTTAGACTGCCCTCTTCAGGTGCACTCAATCTATCTCTCTATTTCTGATACAACATAATCTCCAAACGCCTGCAACTTCCTGTAATAGTTAAACATGTTTCGGCTGTTCATTCAGTCTTATCCCATTCCAGGCACTTTCCCTGCCAGCTCTGTTATTAGTGGCATAAATTCATACAACGGTGATGTGGGGGCTTGGACAGTGAGGTCTACTGTAGGATAGTACCTAATTCTCGCATCTTTTGCTGCCTTATAGGGTTGGTTCACTTTTAAGTTAACTCTAAGTGTCTTACAGAAAGGCTAATTCTAAGTAACTTTTCAAATGGTCTTCATTTTTTCTTTTTTTATAGTTCATGAATTATTTGCTTTCTTCTTTTGGCTTGCTCCAGCTTTCAAATGGGGGTCACTGATCCCATCTCAAAAACAATTGCTCTGTAAGTTTACAATGCATGGTTATGGTTATTGTTACTTTTTATTACTCATCTTTCTCTTCAGGCCTCTCCTGTTCATATTCCAGTCTCTTATTCAATTCATTGCATGGTTGTTAGGGGAATTTGGACCCCAACAACCAGACTACTGAAATTGCAAACTGGAGAGCTGCCAAGAACTCAAATGCCACAAACAAAAAATTCAACTCAATCATGTCTCAGAATATCATTCTCTACATCATACTACATGTTAATTTAAAGGTGCATAAACCCTTCAATTTCCCTCCTTTGCAGCAGGCGAGTGGCCGAGCAGTTTCACCCTTCTTAAATACACCAGTTCCTCAGATCCAGTCAGATGCTAAACTCACCTAAGTCCATGTCTTCAGCCTTTGGTCTCTGAGTGTATGGGATGCCCTTATACACAGCATCCAGCAGCTTGTCCTTGCTCTGTGTGATTGTGTCACAATTAAGGACCTTCACAGGGATCTCTGTGCCATTCTCGGTGTCTGGACAAAGACAGCTCAAGGTCTGGGGAGATAAAAGTGATCCTTAAAAAGAGTTGGAGATCCAATAGAAGATTTAGTGAGTGAGTGCATTATAGAGAGCAGCTGGGGGCAAGCAGCTACAGAAATCCCATTGGCTTTGGGGCATCAGGAGGGAAGAATATAAAATGGAGAAAGGTTGATGGAATGCTCAGAATAGGAGTGGTCAGAAATAAAAGGACACCCACAAGCATCTTGTAGTCGATCTGTTGCCGGATGAGTTTATCTTCACTCAGAGAGTATCGAGCCTCCCCAGTAATGGCATCGATGGGTCCCTTTTCCATCTGCTGCTTGATAGCACAGAAGAGCATAAAGAGCGGTTCCCCAGCACACTCCTGCAACACAGCGAGATTCAGCGGTCACAATGAAGGCATGGGGCTTGCCCCGTATTTATGCAAGGGTGCATTTCCAGAGCATGGCAACTCCCAGTCAGTGCCAGGTAAAGTTAAAATACACCAGAATTCTCACCTTCAGGAACTTATAGAGCAGAAATGTGAACCAGTTTGTCAGCATCTTCTCTGCTACAGATTCTGTCCTGGGGGGGAAAAAACAAACACCAAGATATCACGGTCTCTGGTCATTCTCTTTTATTCCAGTATTCCAAACGATACTTTCAACATGCCATTTTTTTTATCTAAATTATTATTATTTTTTTTTTTTTCAAACTACATAGTAACATAGTAAGTTAGGTTGAAAAAAGACACATGTCCATCAAGTTCAACCTTTTTACTTTTTTAATCTGCCAGTTGATCCAGAGGAAGGCAAAAAAAAACATCTGAAGCCTCTCTAATTTGCCTCAGAGGGGGAATCATTCCTTCCTGACTCCAAAATGGTAATCGGACTAATCCCTGGATCAACTTGTACTATGAGCTATCTCCCATATCCCTGTATTCCCTCACTTGCTAAACACCATCCAACCCCTTCTTATACCTATCTAATGTATCAGCCTGAACAACTGGTTCAGGGAGAGAATTATATAAAATGCCTGTACAACAACTTTATTAAAATAATTCCATAAGCTTTCCATTCCCAGTATGACAACCCCCACCATTCCTACTTAATGTGCCTAGCATGCCTTACCTCCGCAGTAGCAGTTTGGGGTGGTTTTTACTCTCCAAGTTCTTTTCAATGAGATCACTGAGGAGTTGCTTGAGCAGAACAGTAGCATACTCCATCCGTCCCTGCAGAGCCACCATGGTCAGAGATGCCACGTTGCCTCGATCCCGCATAGAGAAACTTCGTTGACTTTCAAGAGTGTGGATAAATGTCAACAGAAATGTTTTGTTATTCAGAAGCTGCCCAAAAAGTCGCAGGGCTTTCTCCACATTGGAGGGGACCTGTAGAAAGAGCAATAAACCACATATTACACATTAACACAATATCTTGTAGTAACAGAAAGAAACCCAGTAAGCTAACAGGTTAACATACATCAGATTCCTTTAGAACAGGGTGGTCCTCTATCCCTGGGAAAAGAACTCGCATAGCGTATGTTTTGTAATCTAGAAATGGGATCTTAACACCATCCATGTTATTGGTCAGCTCATTGATGTCAGTCTGAAGTTCTGCAAATGCTGCAAAAAGGGAAAAGAAATGATATATATATATATATATATATATATATATATATATATATATATATATATATGTGATCATTTTACCAAGAATAAGAGTGACCTTTGGGCAGTATTTGCCACATGGAGCTCAGGGCTCTGCTCTTACCTTCTTTGCACTCCAGGGCTACCCGTGATTCCAGATTGTCCATCTGCATCTGAAGCCTCTTCAGGGTGCGATCGGCATCTCTTGTCTTTCTCTTGTAAGCGATGAGAACAACAATAATAGCAAGAAGCAGTAACCCTCCTCCAGCTCCAATCCCCACTATGGCTGGTAGAGTGAGAGAGCTGTCTGCATAAATTCTCAAGCTGCCCGGAGAGAACTGCATCCCTCCAACCAAAATCTAAAAGGGAAGAAGCAAGAACACAGATGGAAATGTCATACAGGAGTTGGGTGATCTTACTCAGCCAGACAGATGCCTCATTTTATTTTTAGTTGTGCAACTGCGGTCAGATGCATGCAAACTATGCATTTGTATCATCCAACCAATGATGAGCGGGTTGATCTAGCCATTTCAATGGGTTCAGGCTAGGGTTGCCACCTGGCCGGTATTTTACCGGTCTGGCCAGTAAAAATGATGGTTGATCCGAATGCTATTAATAGGGGAAAAAAGATAAATATACAGGAAGGCCGGTATTTTTTCCCCAGAAAAGGTGGCAACCCTAGTTCAGACCAATAAAGCCACAGATGTGAGTTTGGGCAGGTCAGACAACAAGCAGGGCCCTTCCCCTTTGTTGATGTAATAGGGCAGACCCTCATTGTGGCTGAATCAACCCATATATGCATAATCAGGGGGGAGTGCTGGTCAAAAGCAGAAGACAACTGCAAGTTGGGTGCAAATTGGAAAAGTAGAAGTTAGGGTTAGGTTTAGACATTAGGCTGAATGAGGATCAATTTGTTCAGTGCTCCTTATCTACCTTTCAATAAACAATTCCCTCCCTTCTCTAAGCAGCAGTTTTTGACCAACTCATTATAGGGGCCTCTCAGTGGACTTTATTTAGTAATTAGTATTATAAGCTACTTCATATGTTCTTTGGAACCAGGAAGCGTCAGGAAATAATAAAGTGAAACTGGCTTTATGTTCTTGTTTAGTGCCAGAAACAACAGAAACCAGAGATATTTATTAAAAGCAACAGGCAAATAATTAGGAAGCCCTAAACAAGCAGTGAGGGCAGAGAATGATGGGCTAGTGCAGAGACAACAGGGCGCTAGAGGATGAAGTGAAACACTCACTGTGACTTTGTGTTCTCCTGTTTGGCTGGGAGAGTCGCACAACAGCTGGGTGTCTGACACAGTTAGAGAGCAGGACTGGTCGCCTATTAGCACGGTGTAGTTTAACTTGGCCCCTCCTGGAGCTGCTGGAAGCAGGTTCTGTCCCTGAAATGGAAACAGAGGTGGTGCACAGTCAGCCACGGATACTTGCGATTGTGCCCTATGCTCTGACCCTGTTGTATTGCTACAAACTGCACTTTCCACCTAATCTTGGCAATTGCAGTACATGCAAGAGAAATTCTCATGGGGAAAATTCCTGTACCAATCTAGTATCTAAAATAAGGGCTTGATGTCACTTATATGTAAGTGTCTAATGACTTACACTGATAATGCAACATCCTAATGGGCAAAACTGATGTTCCCTGGAGACTGGGATATGGGTATGAATTTAAGATTTTATTTCCCCTTTAAGCTCTGCAGAAGAGAAAAGCCACATGATATGAAATTGCATTTCTTAATGAATATGTGCAAAGCAGATGAGGCTGGGAGAATTACTTCTAGCAAGGTTAAATCTGTGTGGAATGTCAAAATGCTGAAGATTTTGTAATAAGCTATGTTTTTGGCAAGCACAGAACAAAAGTAAAACTGGCTGAACCAGAAGCTCTCTCCTCTAGTTACTGACTGTAAGTCCTGCATTTAATATAAACATGCTAATGGATTGCAGCCTCAGGGTTTATTCTCATTGAGATCAAGCAGGTCTGTATGTAAAGAACTGGCAATGCTAGAAGGATCATTGACATAAGAAGACTATCCTTGGATCTTCTGCAACAGAACCAAATCCATTGTATTCTCCATAGAGAAGAGTCAGATTGACACAGTAAAGTTCCATTTTCCATATATAGACTGGGGTGCCCTAACCCCTAACCATTTGCAATCAACCATTAGAAATGCAAAAAGAAGGACAGTTGCATTCCTCATGGACATTCCTGCACTAGGGCAACTATTGTGAAGATGGACATTTTTAAACAAGCTTCATCTCCTGGAAAGAATAGATTTTCTAAACATTACAAATTAATAATTCAATTCTATAGCATTTGTGAAATAAGCAAGTTACTCTTTACTGCTCCTCTCCGCTATCTGCCTCTCTACTTGATGTAGATGTGTGTCAAAGAGTTGTTTATTTTGAAAGACAGTTAATAGATCGTATAAGAAAAGTGAATAGAGTCCAATGTTGTGTTAAAAGCTAACTCTCCAGACTCCTCCTGCATTACAAGAGAGACTGACTACTGAGAGAAGACTATTTCACATTATCTCTAGGAAGTTCCTTATTTCCATGACATTAATGTTCTATAACATTTTCATGATAGTTAACCTTGTTGGTTTTTGAAATAAGTGTGACTCCTAGCTGCTACTCCGATCATCTCTTAGGTCAGGATTTAAGAGTCTCCAACCAACTGATTTTTCATACGTCACACAATGCCATCCAACATCTGTTGTAACAGGCATGGATAGGTGCACCTATTTATGGCCAGAAAATGCTCAATTGCTTCAATAAACACATACCATAAAACTATGGCAGCATAGATATTCCCTGTACTAAGCACAATTCAGCAGGAACAGCCCCTAACTTTGCTCATCGCCTATACAGAAAGATACTATATCGGGCAAACAAATGAGGACTGTTAAAAGGTCACCTCTAGGACCCTTGCACAATCCTCATCTGTCTGCCTATTATAATGCCATAAACTTACTCCCCTGTATTAAGCACAAACAGCTGAGTAAAGTAAAAGTAGAGTCCCTTCAGTAGAATCTCTGCCCCACCTTTAGGATAACATGAGATCCTGGTTTAATTTCTAAGGTTCCACTTGGCCCAAAGGACTCCAGGGTAGGATTGGGATAGTATGTGAATATGGTGGAGTTCAGGGTACGGAGGCTGGTAACATTATCCAGTATAAATCCAAACTCATCCGGCTGCAAGCCCTCTTCTGGAATGGCTTCCCCATTTGGGGAGTAGATACCTGGAGCCTTGCAGAGCATTAATGTGTCATTCACTGCTTGACAAGACTGAGAAAGCACAGCAAAAAAAAACAAAAAAAAAACAAGAATATTAGTTAGAGTCTGCAAGAGCCTGCTTATTCCAACAAAGCTCCGGACAAGCTGTAACTCACATTGACTGTCTCAATTTCAGAATATTTGGCTCGAACCTGCGGCTCCTGAATGGTGGAAAGGTGAGTGCCACTTACAGTGATCCAAGTGCTGCCACTGGCCAGAGAGAGAAAACATACATCACAAGGTGCAGTACCATGTATCTATTTGCAGAAAGCACTTTACTAGAGGGCAGAGAGCTAAGGCCCCACACCTAAGGGAAAACATACAGAAGATGCAGGAGGCATGGCAATAAAAGATTCCAGCTGCAGGGAGGAACGGAAAGGCATGATGCCAAAGCTCCTGGGTGCTAGGAATGTTAACGAGTCAACTGCAGGGATGGCAAAATAAAATGGCCTATGCTCAGGGAAAGATGGAGCAGGCACAGAAGTATATCAGTAATACCAATCCACACGCACTTAAGGATACTCCAGGCTGGTTCCAGTTGAGAAATGGTAGGATCCTCTGTATACTGGTAAATCACATCCATGTTCAGAATACTAGACTTATCAATTCGGACAGTAATATGTGCAGGTTTGGGCCCCTGAGATGAAGTGGGAGAGATGCAGATAATCTCCCGCAGAGTCCGCCTGCAAGGCAAACATAAAAGACACCCATATGAAGCTATGCCAAAAGTGTGGCAAATTAGCAGAAAGAGGGTACAAAAGCCTACCTGACAAACTGACACTCAGAGTCTCTCAGCAGCACAGACACTGAGCTCCCGGCATCCAGGTTTCTGCCACTGATCGTGAGACGTGTCCCCCCTGAAGATGGACCTCTACTGGGGCTTACAGCATGGAAACTGGGTGTCTACAAACAGCACAAAACATTACCAAATAGGTCTACAATATGTCACAGGACACATCAAAACACTCACCCTCGTCACCCAGTACTGCCAAAAATACTCACCCTCGTCACCCAATACTACCAAAAATACTCACCCACATCACCTAATACTGCCAAAAATACTCACCCTAATCACCCAATACAGCCAAAAATACTCACCCTCATCACCCAGTACTACCAAAAATACTCACCCTCATCACCCAGTACTACCAAAAATACTCACCCTCATCACCAAATACTGCCAAAAATACTGACCGTCATCACCGAATACTGCTAAAAATACTCACCGTCATCACCCAATACTGCCAAACACACATTGAATGACCAAAGTATGTCATCCAACACAGCAATGATCCTACTGAAGCTTAAACCCATTGTACTTACTCCTGTCGCTCACAAAAGAGCCAGAACATCCATTCCCATCAACAAGGACTAACAAAGTTAGTAGTTAGTTCATTCATGACTACCCTGAAGCACCCATGGCTGACGTGAAGTGTCATGGTAGGACTGAACTGAACTAGCTAAGCCCCAAGATACCCACCCTACCAGCCAATAACAATAAAACACAGTCTTAACCAAGTGACCCCCTAACCCAAAAAAAGGTGCTTGAGGCTGCCAAGTAACTGCTGCCAAAGGCCGACCAAAAAATTATGACCAGAGGTAAATAGTTAGGGACCGCCATATGGGTTTTACCTTGACGTGGTATGGTGGCTTATCAATCTTATGATCATAATTTTGTAACTAAAAAACCCCCTGTCTTTGTAAATACATGCATCTGCATAGATTACTGATATGACAGGGGACCAGGGAATGTGCATTGATCAATTTTTCTTTTTTTTCTATGTCTGTAGTTAATTTGGCCAGATCAGTAGCACTTCCAATGTATTTTAGTACATTTTTATTTAGCCATGGAGTGCTCTCACAATTTTTCCTTTTTGTATTTTGTATTGTAGCAGATTTATTCTGTTTGGAAGTTCAGCAGCTATGCTGCAGGCCAGGCTTCCATGTGGTTGTAGCACCCCCATACCTGTCTCTTTAAATGGTGGAACAATGCCTTTGGAAATGGGTGTTGGTCTGGGCAGTTTCTCTCTCTTAAAAGCCGCAAGCGGGGGAGGATTAATCTCATGGAACCAATGCTGGGGTCTAGGTTATCTCTCCCCTTTGAAAGCTAATGGCGGGGGAGGACTAAGCCCTATGATGAAAACCAATGCCCAGGTCGGGAGACCTTATTTTTCAGGTAATGCTCTTATGCCGGGAGGCTTTAGCATTTGAAATTATGACCAGAGGTAAATAGTTAGGGACCGCCATATGGGTTTTACCTTGACGTGGTATGGTGGCTTATCAATCTTATGATCATAATTTTGTAACTAAAAAACCCCCTGTCTTTGTAAATACATGCATCTGCATAGATTACTGATATGACAGGGGACCAGGGAATGTGCATTGATCAATTTTTCTTTTTTTTTCTATGTCTGTAGTTAATTTGGCCAGATCAGTAGCACTTCCAATGTATTTTAGTACATTTTTATTTAGCCATGGAGTGCTCTCACAATTTTTCCTTTTTGGACCAAATAAGTACATAGACTTTTCCAGATGTCAAATGAAGAAAAGTAGGATCTTCTGTTGCATTTGTGATCCAGATCTCTCAGACATTTTGCTCTTACCACAAATGTGTACAGCTGGTCAGAGTGGGTCCGGTATTCTGCACTGCAGTCTCCGATGCACAGCTCTACTACACCTGGAGCAGGACTAGGCACTAACGACTCCTCCATCTCACAGACAAATCTGACAAAGATACAGGCAGAGCGCTATAGTCATAGGCTGTGGGTATAAGGCAGGGGATTGGCAGGGGATTGCTATCATCTAGATTACATGTGATTACACAGCAACAAGCCTCCTTGTGGAACTGCCATGTAAGTGGTGAGTAATAATGTTGATGTCTCTTATCCAAGACAGTGGATACTATGTGATCACACAAAGTGTCAATGTCACCATTGAACAACACCCTTCAACTTTTGCATAAAAATAAAACTCATTTATAACAAATATATTTTTTAATAGGCCACATTGGATAATCCCAAAATGAAAACTGTGCCACTATAAATACTTTGGTGTATCCCCCTAGTTGGTATGAGCCACCATGCTTACAAATACATGCTAAAGGGGAAATATTGGAAAAAATAAAAATGTAATAGAGAGTCTATTTCAATGAACAGTGTCTCTCATAATAGTAAAGCTGACCTGTAAAAGCAGAAATGTGCAGTGGAGTTAGCAGGCGCAACTTGGGAATGTGTGTTCTTTTCCGATCAGACTGGCGATACACAGCTTGCTGGTGCATGTGCAGTTAAAGGTAATCCTAGAGAATCTTCTACTGCACATTCTCCAGCAAGCTCTGTGTCAGCAATGCAAATGACACCTTTATGTTCCTGTGGCCAAATCTGCATTGAGCAGCACAGAAGCTTGCCATATAGTGCTTCAAAGACTACCATGTAGACCCTGTCACAGACCCTGACACTCGCCTTTTTGTACTACAAAACATTTAGGTAGGAAGGAACTTAGTTCATTAAGGAAATGCAAGGGGAACTATGCAGTTATATTAGTACATACAAGCAAACATAGGAATCCCAGCAGTCTATGCTGGAAATGCTGCATTGCCCAGGCAAGAGCAACCCCAAACCCCTAAGTACTTATCCTACTCTAGCAATGGTGATGGAAATCCAAACTTCCCTGGCAGCTTCAATTGCAATTAGTTAGCCCAAAATGACTCACCTCTCTGCGCTGATGTATTCAGAGGGCACAGATGGGCACTGTACTCCAGCCACCTGAACCCACACCTCTTTGTAATGCAGCCCAAGGTTGGAGCCAGTAATTGTGACTTTTGTACCACCTTCACGGGGTCCAGTCAGTGGCTGGATCTAAGGGGTCACAAAACCGGTATAAAGCTTTCTGCAAAACACCTCAATCAGACAACAAGAAATGAGTGGTAATGGTACCTCAGAAATTCGGGGGTAGCTACAGCGCATGTTCCGCTTGCTTAGATGCATCCAGTTGGTTTTGGAATTGCCACAGTATTGGCGAAGGAGGCACTTTCCCTCAGATACACACCAGCCACATTCAAATCTGGGATCTGCCTTAAGACACTGCCCACAGCTCTCCCTCTGAGCTGGACACTTATACAGCAAAGCTACAAACAGAGCAAGACAATGTCAGGGTGCAAAGTGCATGGGTGAGAAGATACAAATCATACGAAGGGGGGAATCAGGGTAAGACTACTGCCACAGCAGGCTGCAGAAACCATTCTTATACTTGCATCAAGCTAACCATGTAAATACACCCGGTGCCACTGTGTCAGTCTGGCTACAGGCACACAAAGTGGATTTCTGGCCAAAATTGGTGTGTATGCATTTCAGCAACAGAACCCTCTCTGCCTGACTGCACACAGGCTGACACAGTGGCTCGGGTGTATTTACATGGTTAGAATGAATTCTCACCTTCAGCCTCGTGTGACAGTAGTCTAAGGGAAGAAGGAATACAAACTGTAAAGGATGGAGACATACAAAGTATATGGGTGGGGGATCAAGGGAAGGAGAAATAAAATATATAGGAGAGAGACACACAAAACCCATGGAGTAAAGGAAGGAGGTATGTAGACTGCAGTAAGTAAGGATATTATTCCGTTTACCCTTAAATGAGGATGGCTTATCAATGTAAAAGTGTCCGTCCCACACAATGGAGAAGCCTACAGAAAGGTCCCCTGACTCGTTGCCTTCGTAAGTGTACTGCAAGAGAGAATTAACATCACTTTTGGAGCAAAGGAGCAGTACAGAGCTCCATAGAGAGTAGGAGCAGGCAGTGGCCAGTGTCAGGCAGAGCAATACAGAGAGCGGCTGCAGAGACCGCTGGAACCATATTTGCCAGCACCATATGAATGGGCTGTGCTGGGCACACACACACACACATCATATACACATAATATACACATCATATACACATCATATACACAGTAAATGCTATCACACAGGAAAGATTTAGCATAGAGCACTTTGGAGGCTTTAGAGTGCACAGAGATCTAAATTAAATGCTCATGGTTGTGGTTAGAACCAGCAGCTCAGACACCTTAAAAAAGCACAAACCACCACTGAAAATAGGTAGGGGGCAGGGAAAAACCTATTCTAGTGCCTTCCGTTTCCATAGTAACAATATGGCTCTGCCCCCTAGCAACAAGCAGCATCTTGTTCATTCAAATATAGGCCTGTTCTGCTATACCTTAACCCCTTCCTGGCAGGATGTGTTGGGAGGGGGGGGGAGACTATTTTCCCAATCCTGTAACCCAGTGTACAGAAGGCTGTTAACAGAATAGTCCCTTGTGTCAGTTAAGTCTTACAGCAAGTCAACAGGAACCTGCTGCAAGTTTAACCCCCATGCATGCTATTACCAATAATTCTCCATCCCCAGCAAGTCCTACTACTACTACTACTACTACTACTTGCTCAGCAGTGCAGGCACAACACCAATATACAAGCCATATGCCAGGATGCACCTACAGCAGAGACCCTCATAGACTACACACTTAGCGGCCTTTCACTACGACAGTGACACTGACCTATACCACGGCATACCAGAGGGTAAAGGCCCTCATACATAGCAGATATAAGCTGCCGACAGATTAAGTCAGCAGCTTGTTGCCCAGTGTATGGGGCCCTACACGGGCTTCCCTGATCGAGATCTGGTCAAAAGTCATCCAGATGTCAATCGGCAGAGATCACTGTTGTGATTTGATCATTACACCCATCCCTTACTATGGTGCCTACCACAAGAGGGCAAACTACTAACAGCCATCCCTTAGTACAGCTATCAGATTAGGAATTGGTTTAAGTACTTCAATGCTAGTGTTAGAATAGGGGATTGGATTACATGCCTGTACTCTCTCATGCCAGGTATTAATATAAGGTAATGATGTTAGTACATTTAGCCTCTCACATCAGGTATAAAAGTAAGGGTCTTTTGAATGTACCGCCTCAATCTATTATTAAGTCTATAGGTACGTACAAGACAGGCTTTCGGAGGTTTTAAGAAAGGCTGTGGCAAGAAAACATTAACTTGGGCAAGGCTAAAGGTCCCCATAGATGCGAAGATTTTTCTCCAGTGAACGACCAATTTTAGCGAAATCCGACCAATCCATCAAATTATCGCAAAGTTAGTGGGAATCGAACGATCATAGAACTTACAATTTTTCGTCCGATATCTGTCAGAAAATCGATCGGCCAGGTTAAAAACAATCGTCCCAGTGCAATCTATCTATGTTTGCAGGACCAAGCAGGCAGCAACCCTTAGTTTTCCTGGAATGTTCTTTTTAGTTGATGGACAAATCATACATTTAAACCATCTTTTCTAGATAATCGTGGTCTCACAATAACGAAAAGATCTTTTAAAAATCTTTACATCTATGGCCAACTTAACACTGAATGATGTAACAGGAAATCAAGATATACATAAAGAGCTCACTATTTCTGTGAGTCAATAGACACTTTTTTTAAGTCACAGCAGAAGGAATGGCAAAAATTACAAAAAAAAAAGGGTGTGAAAATCCCCTACTTTCTGCACCACTGGAATGATGCCTGGTAAACTCACACGAGGACAAGGAACACAAGTCACTCATACATAAAAGTGCAGAATCCTTGGCAAAGAAACTTACAGAGGTATTCTGGCACTGCACACTGCTGCTGTTAAACCTCACAGCTGGGACACGTTGCACTTTCCCTTGGATGTTGAAAACACACTCATAGTTCTTCTGGCCGGACTGAGGCTGAGGCAGGTTTTTGGCCTTCAATGTGATTGGTTGCACCACTCCAACAGGGATTAATATTTCACCGGTGGGTATAATCTCTGGACACCCCTGTTTAGAAAAATGAAACAAGTCAGATGCAGTGGAACTGCAGATTTTTCAGCTTTAATTCTGTGAGTTGAACAAAAAGATTGCATGAAAATGTGAGGAACTAAAGCCTTTTTTTTAAAAAAAACCAATCACTTCATTGTGGTAATGTACTGAACCAAAATTAGAAAAAAGTTTTCCAAATATGTATGGGCCTAAGTCATGCGTGCATGTATTTTTTTTACTTCTATATTTACACAGTATTTAGCATTTCACTCTGCCATCTACACAACCCTTTATATGTAAGGGTTGTGTAGGTGGCAGAGGGAAATGCTAAATACGGCAAATATAGAAAATGTGAAAATGATTTCTCAAAGAATTAGATAATGGAGAGGCAGCGCTCAATTATACACAGGCACAAGATTAAGAATTCATTCCCCCCCCCCCCCGACACCTACAAATGAGTGTGAAAGCTCATGTTCAAGTGTTAACACCACAGCCAGGAACTAGATCCTGCTGACAAAAGGTAAGTGAGAATGGGAGAAAAGTAGTGGGGGGGGGGGGCGGGTGCTGCTGAATCAGAAACCTCTTGACTAAAGAACAAGAAATGTATGGGAGGCCCAACAAACAGTTTTATATATATATATATATATATATATATATATATATATATATATATATATATATATATATTATATAAAATAGAAAAAAGGCAAACAAGTAAGAGAGAATGACAGGAGCCTCAGGGAATGAGATAAGAGCATAAGGAATGGGAAGAATATTAATGGGGCGGTGTAAGTGAAGAAAATGCAAGGTAGGAGAGAGGAGAGGAGAAAGTGCAATTAGAGGAATGGCAAAGGAAGAAGGAATGAGAGGACCAAACAGTAATGAGAAAACACCAGCCAGAAAGCAAAAGGAATGAAAAGAGACAAAGGGCAATATGAAAGATAGGATGAAGCACATTGAATGGAAGTTGAGAATGAAAGAAGGGAATAAGAGAAGTAGAAATAAGAGACAATAAGAGAATAAAATAGAAACGAAAGGCTGCAGAGAGAATGCAGCTGTCCTGTAGTTAGAGAGGCCTAAAAGCTGCTTTCCCAACATTTAGAAGTGTCCAAGAAGAGCCACCAACCCTCACTCAAACACAGAAACTTCTCTCATGTTCAGCTACTCTCCCCAAAAATGTTTCATACCTCAGTGCTGTTAACGCGTCCCTCGACAAAGGAGCACTCCTCAGCTTTGTGAGTACATAAGTGACGGTACTTGCACCAGTGACATGAGTAGGGGCTGCTCACACATGAAAGACACCTGCACAGAAAGAGACTTTAGATGACATTGATGGTTCACATACACTGGCCGGCTCGACAAGTCATAGATAGAAAAAGGTAGAGAAAAGTACAGGTTAAATGCAATCAATACAATACGCTGATCCTCCCACTTCTTTCTGGCCTGAAGACCTTCCATAAACATTAATACATTTACTCATCTGATATTGCCAGTTCCTTCTGACTATATCTCTCCTGAATCCAGACAAACCTAGTCCCTGGGACCCTCTGATACCCCCCTAAATACTAATAAACCCAATGACTGAACTGTTTTGATACCACCCCCAGCTCCATCTGGTTATGAAACCTCCTTAAGCCTTGCCAAACCAAATGCCAGGAATAATTTGGTACTCCAAACTCCTGCTGGCCATTAAATACAATAAGAAAAATATCAGAAGCCGGAATTGTGGTAACCAATAAGCCATGGATGAAAACTTACGACTGGAGAACACTGCAATTGTAGAAAACAAAGTCAGCGCTGGCAAATGTCAGCCCAGTTTCCTTGGATTTCAGGTACAACTGGATGGTATGAATGGCGCCTAAAAGACAAAGCATATTTAAATACAGGAGATACTACAGTTCTGGGTAGCTATGGCTTGAACTCTAAATCTAAAGGTATAGAATATGTTTTAAGTTACTAGATGATATTTATGGCAGTTAATATTATTGTGGGAGGTTCTAGTGAGTACTGAGCTGCTGTACACCATTACTGCTAACAGAAGCATTTCACAGAAAAACTATTGCTCTGCCTAATTTGGGTCAGGCAGAGCAACAGTACACAGTGAGACACTCAATTAGAGGTCATATAGTGAGTACTCAGGGTGAGGGTTCTCAGTGCTGGAAGCTATATCAATACAGTTTTGTCACAGATCTACAATATGAGCTTATTTACAGACTTAAAGAGGTGCTTCATCTTTAAGGTAACTTTTAGTATGTTGTAGAATGGCCAATTCTAAGCAACTTTTCAATTGGTTTTCATTATTTATTTATTTATTTTATAGTTAGTTGCCTTTTTCTTCTAACGCTTTGCTGTTTAGATGGGGTCAGTCACGCCCATTTGAAAGCAGCAAATGCTCTGTAAGGTTACAAATGTATTGTTATTGCTAATTTTTATTCCTCATCTTTCTATTCAGGTCTCTCCTATTCATATTCCAGTCTCTTATTCAAATCAATGCATGGTTGCTAGGGGAATTTGGACCTTAGCTACCAGATTGCTTAAAATGCAAATTGAAGAACTGCTGAATAAAAAGCTAAAATTACTCAAAAACCTTTAATAATAAAAAAATGAAAACCAATTGCAAATTGTCTCAGAATATCACTCTCTACATCATACTAAAAGTTATCTCAAAGGTGAACAACCCCTTTAAGTTTGAACTTGATGGACAAGTGTCTTTTTTCAACCAAACTTACTATGTTACTAACTTACTATGTGTACATATGGCACCCCTGTGTTATTTAGATGAAAATGTAGCCTTGTGTATTTCATTTGTTACTAAAAACAAGTAAAACTGAATTAAAATATGAAAAGCTTCTCAGAACAGAAACTTTATATCTATTTTGAGACGCATTGATGCTGACATTTAGTGCAACAATTCAACAACATAACTTTTCCATGTAAATATGCAGAGCACGGATAATGCTATTCCTAGGATACCCTCTTTATGACACCCTAAATAACTTTGTATGGTACCCATAAGATATGCTTAATGATGAACATTTAGCCAATTTGTATTGCAGAAATCAAATAATCATTTTACAAATCCATTTACACTAGTGCACGTTAATAGCACTTATTACAGAGCAGATAGACAATGTATGAACACCATACTCAATTATATTTAAGGTGTCACGAACACTACTCATAGAATAAAGCCGTCAGCATTTAACCAGTTCCACTTTCCTTCTGCAGAAGCTTTTCTTTTATTGTCCTTAGTAACAATTGAACAAAAGTGCATAAAGGTAACATTGTCCCCAGGTTTGCCATATATAGTGTACGAGGGTTAAGATGAACCAAATCCTAATCTGACTGAATCACATACACAGTAGGTACAATTTTTGATCTGTGGCTTTGATCTGTGGTAGGGAAAAGAAATTAGAGGGAACAAACTTCCCCCAATAGCAAACATCTTAATGCCTCAGTCCTCCATACTATACAGATGCTGTAAGCGTAATGAAGTGCATTCATTCTCAGGACACATTTCACACAGGCTTCCCGACGACTTGATAGTGATGTCCAGCATGTGTGCTATAGCTTAGAAATGATGGCAGCAAGAAATGTCGCCATGCAAGCACACCTACAATCTTGTATGTTTTAGAAACAAATGGACTTTTTGCTGGGGGATGGCGGGAGCAGAGTTCAGACTTACCAGATGCCCCAATCACTGTAGGAACTTGGGGAGCAGAGGGAGAGAAACAGTGGATATTTTCATCTCCAATGGTAGCCTCACTCTCAGCCATGTCTCCAAACAAGCAGGTAACCCCTGCAGACAAACTGGGGACATTCCTCACAGACAGGGTCAGCTATGAGAAAGGACAATAAATCTGATATGTGAAACAGAGAAGTAAAATTCCTTTTCCCAGCCCAATCACAAATGGGAAACATCCTACCATCTGTTCGGGGACACTGACTGATGCATTGTTTGGGGTCACCTCCAAATGTACGCACTGACTAATGTTAGCAGTAAAGCGCTTTGGCTCTCCGGCTCGTTCACACTCACTTTGGCGGCAGCACCTGTTCAGTGGGAGAGTTTTGGGTAAAAATCATTGCACAGGCCATAAAAAAAACAAAATATAAGAGCCCAAAACGAAAGAAATTATCTTCTAAATTGTAAATGCACCAATGTATGTGGCAGCCAATGCAGGGGCAAAATGCCAGGAGCTTGCCTCACTAGTCCCAGCAGTCACACTGATTTTGAAGGATATTGTTGGGTGTGCACATTAAGGGTCATGTGCTTACCAGAATATTATTATCATTATTACATTTAAAGTAGGATAACTGAAAAGATGCTAAGAGCATACTGTAACATACATACTACTACGCCTTTAATTGCAGGGCAAATAGACTCCCCCCTGCAGCAGGAAAATAAACCGTCTCATCCCCACATTGAAATGCTTCCTGATCCCATTAGACTGCAGCGGTCCCCCACCAGTAACATGTTGCTCTCCAACACCTTGGATGTTGCTCCCAGTGACCTTATTGTAGGTGCTTATTTTTAATTTCCTGGCTTGGAGGCATAAAAAGCAGATGTACTGCCAAACAGAGCCTCCTGTACTTTGCCAGACTGCATATGGGCTGCCAAAAGTCAATCACAGCCCATAATTGGCACCCCCAGGAACTCTTGTCTCATGCTTGTGTTGCTCTCCAATGCTTTTTTTCCATTTAAATGTTGCTCACAGGTATAAAAAGGTTGGGGATCCCTGCATTAGAGCAAGACAAAGAACATGGGGAAAACATGGAAGTGCTGGGAAAGAATGGAGGGATTGTTCTTTACATAAAGTATTTTATTCCATTTTAGACATGCAGCACTAAATAGGGACACATTTAACCCATGCTTTTAGCTATACAGCTAGATCTGGTTACAGCACTGGATGTGCAGACGTTCAGCTCCTCCAGTACAATATGGGTGGGGGTTGGCTACAATGAGGGTGGGGTTGGCTGAAAAAAACCCCAAAACTTAAATTCCCTTCCCCGTACTGTTCTGATGCAGCAGGTTGGCACAAACTGGATGTTTCCTGATATTATACATTTAACTTTTTCCTTCCATCGACAATGAACATCCCACAGTCCGACACGGTTGTTCAAGGGTACACTTTTAGTTTTATTAATGCAGTGGAAGAGATTTCTTGAGCCATTGTGGTTGTTTTTGCCTTTTATTCTGAATGGGTTTTTAATGTGGATTAATAAAGAGCTTTTTTAACCTTGGGAATTTTTTTAAACTGTATGTACACGTTGTAGACATTTCTAGATATTGCAATTTTATGTAGCTCCTGAAGGGGCGCTATTGTGAGGTCTATTTAAGGAAGTGACATGTTTGAATCTGTAAGCTTATGATTAAGGAATGTGCACCCGAAACACGTCAGGTGATGTTGGTCTGTGACCTATTGCAAAAATACATCATCTTTTATCCTTTCCTTTGCTCTAGTACGTAGCTTATAATATATTCATTATACTTGGGGCAGTCATGGACGAGCAGAAGGCTGAACACATGGGCTAATCCTGCCAGTTTGGGGTTCAAGAGAAATTCAACTTGCTTATAGGAACTGCACCCACCCAACAACCAAGCATGCTGGCTCACAGCCTTGGGCAAACAACATGTGAGGGGTTTATTCTTTGTTTCCCTCTTAAGGCAAGTGAATGAACAGCGCTATACACTGCCTCCTTTTGACTGGGAAGAAACATGGAACTCTGGACACTCTCTTTATGGCAGAAGTGGCAATTTACAGAGCTGTTGGCAGGCAAATGAGGCTGGGGCCACGTCGCTGACACTGAGCTCACAATAGGCCCCACACTCCCCTTTAGCTGTGGCACAGAAGAGTCGAAACCCAGTCAGCAACAGGGGGAGGGAGAGAATCTGCTAGTTATTGCACTGAGCAGGGAGAAAGAGGATAGAAAGGGAAAAATGAATGAGTTTTACAGCAGAGGCTGTACAGAAATGAGCAAGAGCTGGAGTGGGGGAGGCCGGGGAGACAAACACAAATAGAGGGACAGCAGGGAATAAAAGGATGAGAGATCTATGGAAGTGCAACAGTGGGGAAGGGAGAGCAGCAGTAGTAGGAATGAAGGCAAGGGATTAGAGCAAACAGAGGGTACAAAAGGTAAAGGTTTATGTGTGAGAGACAACTATACCGTAAGGAAATAGACACAGTAAGATATCTATAGGAGCAAGGGCCAAACAAAAGCAGAAATCTATAGGTGAGAGAGGAACTGTATGGAAACATGAGACAGACAGAAAAGAGGATGAAGTAAAAGATCTACAAGACACAGAGATAAAAGGGAATGAAGAGAGAAAGGTTTATGTAGGAATAGGGAACAAAGGCGGGGAACTCTATAAAAGACACAGACAGAAGGGAATGAGGTTAAAGATATATAGAGACATAAGGGAGGCAGACAGTAGGGAATGAGGGGAGTCAGATGAATAGGAGAAAGAGACATATGGAAGTCACATCTATATGAGACAGACAGTAGGGAATGAGGGGAGTCGGATGAATAGGAGAAAGAGACATATGGAAGTCACATCTATACGAGACAGACAGTAGGGAATGAAGGGAGTCGGATGAATAGGAGAAAGAGACATATGGAAGTCACATCTATATGAGACAGACAGTAGGGAATGAGGGGAGTCGGATGAATAGGAGAAAGAGACATATGGAAGTCACATCTATACGAGACAGACAGTAGGGAATGAGGGGAGTCGGATGAATAGGAGAAAGAGACATATGGAAGTCACATCTATACGAGACAGACAGTAGGGAATGAAGGGAGTCGGATGAATAGGAGAAAGAGACATATGGAAGTCAGATCTATAGGAGACAGTCAGTAGGGAATGAAGGGAGTCGGATGAATAGGAGAAAGAGACATATGGAAGTCACATCTATACGAGACAGACAGTAGGGAATGAGGGGAGTCGGATGAATAGGAGAAAGAGACATATGGAAGTCACATCTATACGAGACAGACAGTAGGGAATGAGGGGAGTCGGATGAATAGGAGAAAGAGACATATGGAAGTCACATCTATACGAGACAGACAGTAGGGAATGAGGGGAGTCAGATGAATAGGAGAAAGAGACATATGGAAGTCACATCTATATGAGACAGACAGTAGGGAATGAGGGGAGTCGGATGAATAGGAGAAAGAGACATATGGAAGTCAGATCTGTAGGAGACAGACAGTAGGGAATGAGGGGAGTCGGATGAATAGGAGAAAGAGACATATGGAAGTCACATCTATACGAGACAGACAGTAGGGAATGAAGGGAGTCGGATGAATAGGAGAAAGAGACATATGGAAGTCAGATCTGTAGGAGACAGACAGTAGGGAATGAGGGGAGTCGGATGAATAGGAGAAAGAGACATATGGAAGTCACATCTATACGAGACAGACAGTAGGGAATGAAGGGAGTCGGATGAATAGGAGAAAGAGACATATGGAAGTCAGATCTATAGGAGACAGTCAGTAGGGAATGAAGGGAGTCGGATGAATAGGAGAAAGAGACATATGGAAGTCACATCTATACGAGACAGACAGTAGGGAATGAGGGGAGTCGGATGAATAGGAGAAAGAGACATATGGAAGTCACATCTATACGAGACAGACAGTAGGGAATGAGGGGAGTCGGATGAATAGGAGAAAGAGACATATGGAAGTCACATCTATACGAGACAGACAGTAGGGAATGAGGGGAGTCAGATGAATAGGAGAAAGAGACATATGGAAGTCACATCTATATGAGACAGACAGTAGGGAATGAGGGGAGTCGGATGAATAGGAGAAAGAGACATATGGAAGTCAGATCTGTAGGAGACAGACAGTAGGGAATGAGGGGAGTCGGATGAATAGGAGAAAGAGACATATGGAAGTCACATCTATACGAGACAGACAGTAGGGAATGAAGGGAGTCGGATGAATAGGAGAAAGAGACATATGGAAGTCAGATCTGTAGGAGACAGACAGTAGGGAATGAGGGGAGTCGGATGAATAGGAGAAAGAGACATATGGAAGTCACATCTATACGAGACAGACAGTAGGGAATGAGGGGAGTCGGATGAATAGGAGAAAGAGACATATGGAAGTCACATCTATATGAGACAGACAGTAGGGAATGAGGGGAGTCGGATGAATAGGAGAAAGAGACATATGGAAGTCACATCTATACGAGACAGACAGTAGGGAATGAAGGGAGTCAGATGAATAGGAGAAAGAGACATATGGAAGTCACATCTATACGAGACAGACAGTAGGGAATGAAGGGAGTCGGATGAATAGGAGAAAGAGACATATGGAAGTCACATCTATACGAGACAGACAGTAGGGAATGAGGGGAGTCGGATGAATAGGAGAAAGAGACATATGGAAGTCACATCTATACGAGACAGACAGTAGGGAATGAGGGGAGTCGGATGAATAGGAGAAAGAGACATATGGAAGTCACATCTATACGAGACAGACAGTAGGGAATGAGGGGAGTCAGATGAATAGGAGAAAGAGACATATGGAAGTCACATCTATACGAGACAGACAGTAGGGAATGAGGGGAGTCAGATGAATAGGAGAAAGAGACATATGGAAGTCACATCTATATGAGACAGACAGTAGGGAATGAGGGGAGTCGGATGAATAGGAGAAAGAGACATATGGAAGTCACATCTATACGAGACAGACAGTAGGGAATGAAGGGAGTCGGATGAATAGGAGAAAGAGACATATGGAAGTCACATCTATACGAGACAGACAGTAGGGAATGAGGGGAGTCGGATGAATAGGAGAAAGAGACATATGGAAGTCACATCTATATGAGACAGACAGTAGGGAAATGAGGGGAGTCGGATGAAATAGGAGAAAGAGACATAATGGAAGTCACATCTATACGAGACAGACAGTAGGGAATGAAGGGAGTCAGATGAATAGGAGAAAGAGACATATGGAAGTCACATCTATACGAGAACAGACAGTAAGGGAATGAAGGGAGTCAGATGAATAGGAGAAAGAGACATATGGAAGTCACATCTATACGAGAACAGACAGTAGGGAATGAGGGGAGTCGGAATGAATAGGAGAAAGAGACATATGGAAGTCACATCTATACGAGACAGACAGTAGGGAATGGAGGGGAGTCGGATGAATAGGAGAAAGAGACATATGGAAGTCACATCTATACGAGACAGACAGTAGGGAATGAGGGGAGTCAGATGAATAGGAGAAAGAGACATATGGAAGTCACATCTATACGAGACAGACAGTAGGGAATGAGGGGAGTCAGATGAATAGGAGAAAGAGACATATGGAAGTCACATCTATATGAGACAGACAGTAGGGAATGAGGGGAGTCGGATGAATAGGAGAAAGAGACATATGGAAGTCACATCTATACGAGACAGACAGTAGGGAATGAAGGGAGTCGGATGAATAGGAGAAAGAGACATATGGAAGTCACATCTATACGAGACAGACAGTAGGGAATGAGGGGAGTCGGATGAATAGGAGAAAGAGACATATGGAAGTCACATCTATATGAGACAGACAGTAGGGAATGAGGGGAGTCGGATGAATAGGAGAAAGAGACATATGGAAGTCACATCTATACGAGACAGACAGTAGGGAATGAAGGGAGTCAGATGAATAGGAGAAAGAGACATATGGAAGTCACATCTATACGAGACAGACAGTAGGGAATGAAGGGAGTCAGATGAATAGGAGAAAGAGACATATGGAAGTCACATCTATACGAGACAGACAGTAGGGAATGAAGGGAGTCGGATGAATAGGAGAAAGAGACATATGGAAGTCACATCTATACGAGACAGACAGTAGGGAATGAGGGGAGTCAGATGAATAGGAGAAAGAGACATATGGAAGTCACATCTATATGAGACAGACAGTAGGAAATGAGGGGAGTTGGATGAATAGGAGAAAGAGACATATGGAAGTCACATCTATACGAGACAGACAGTAGGGAATGAAGGGAGTCGGATGAATAGGAGAAAGAGACATATGGAAGTCAGATCTGTAGGAGACAGACAGTAGGGAATGAGGGGAGTCGGATGAATAGGAGAAAGAGACATATGGAAGTCACATCTATACGAGACAGACAGTAGGGAATGAGGGGAGTCAGATGAATAGGAGAAAGAGACATATGGAAGTCACATCTATACGAGACAGACAGTAGGGAATGATGGGAGTCAGATGAATAGGAGAAAGAGACATATGGAAGTCACATCTATACGAGACAGACAGTAGGGAATGATGGGAGTCAGATGAATAGGAGAAAGAGACATATGGAAGTCACATCTATACGAGACAGACAGTAGGGAATGAGGGGAGTCAGATGAATAGGAGAAAGAGACATATGGAAGTCACATCTATAGGAGACAGACAGTAGGGAATGAAGGGAGTCGGATGAATAGGAGAAAGAGACATATGGAAGTCAGATCTATAGGAGACAGACAGAAGGGAATGAAGGGAGTCGGATGAATAGGAGAAAGAGACATATGGAAGTCAGATCTATAGGAGACAGTCAGTAGGGAATGAAGGGAGTCAGATGAATAGGAGAAAGAGACATATGGAAGTCAGATCTATACGAGACAGACAGTAGGGAATGAGGGGAGTCAGATGAATAGGAGAAAGAGACATATGGAAGTCACATCTATACGAGACAGACAGTTGGGAATGAGGGGAGTCGGATGAATAGGAGAAAGAGACATATGGAAGTCACATCTATACGAGACAGACAGTAGGGAATGAAGGGAGTCGGATGAATAGGAGAAAGAGACATATGGAAGTCAGATCTGTAGGAAACAGACAGTAGGGAATGAGGGGAGTCGGATGAATAGGAGAAAGAGACATATGGAAGTCACATCTATACGAGACAGACAGTAGGGAATGAGGGGAGTCAGATGAATAGGAGAAAGAGACATATGGAAGTCACATCTATAAGAGACAGACAGTAGGGAATGAGGGGAGTCAGATGAATAGGAGAAAGAGACATATGGAAGTCACATCTATAGGAGACAGACAGTAGGGAATGAAGGGAGTCGGATGAATAGGAGAAAGAGACATATGGAAGTCAGATCTATAGGAGACAGACAGAAGGGAATGAAGGGAGTCGGATGAATAGGAGAAAGAGACATATGGAAGTCAGATCTATAGGAGACAGTCAGTAGGGAATGAAGGGAGTCAGATGAATAGGAGAAAGAGACATATGGAAGTCAGATCTATACGAGACAGACAGTAGGGAATGAGGGGAGTCAGATGAATAGGAGAAAGAGACATATGGAAGTCACATCTATACGAGACAGACAGTTGGGAATGAGGGGAGTCGGATGAATAGGAGAAAGAGACATATGGAAGTCACATCTATACGAGACAGACAGTAGGGAATGAAGGGAGTCGGATGAATAGGAGAAAGAGACATATGGAAGTCAGATCTGTAGGAGACAGACAGTAGGGAATGAGGGGAGTCGGATGAATAGGAGAAAGAGACATATGGAAGTCACATCTATACGAGACAGACAGTAGGGAATGAGGGGAGTCAGATGAATAGGAGAAAGAGACATATGGAAGTCACATCTATACGAGACAGACAGTAGGGAATGAGGGGAGTCAGATGAATAGGAGAAAGAGACATATGGAAGTCACATCTATAGGAGACAGACAGTAGGGAATGAAGGGAGTCGGATGAATAGGAGAAAGAGACATATGGAAGTCAGATCTATAGGAGACAGACAGAAGGGAATGAAGGGAGTCGGATGAATAGGAGAAAGAGACATATGGAAGTCAGATCTATAGGAGACAGTCAGTAGGGAATGAAGGGAGTCAGATGAATAGGAGAAAGAGACATATGGAAGTCAGATCTGTAGGAGACAGACAGACAGTAGGGAATGGAATCCAATGAATAGGAGAAAGAGACATAAGGAAGTCAGAATGGGAATGAAGGGAGTCAGATGAATAGGAGAGACACAAGGAAGTCAGATCTATAGGAGGCAGACAGTAGGGAATGAAGGAAGAAAGATCTAATAGAGAAAGACCATTAGGAATAAAGGGGAAGGCAGACAGCAGGGAATGAAAGTAGTCAGATCTACTGGAGAAAGACAATAGGAAATTAAGGAAACCAGATCTATAGGAGACAGTAGGAAAGGATGGGAAAAAGATCTATAGGAGACAGTAGGGGACGAAGGCTATCTGATATATAGGAGACACCATAGGGAACGATGGAAGAGAGATCTATAGGAGGCAGAGACAGTAGGGAAGGAAAGAAGAGAAATGTGTGCGAGAGAGAACTGTGTCCAGCTATCCCAGCTGTAAATGTGTGATTGTGTTGGGTTCTTCCATGTCGGGCCCTTGCCAGGTAGGAATGCCGTGCTGTAGTAATTACCAGCTCCCAATCTCTCCCCATTATACCATTATGGCTTTCCAGGTTTGCTGGCACATCAACAGAACAGACTATGGAAGTAGGAGAGCGCTGTTGTGGGACAGAGTCATGAAAGGGTTACTGAAGGCATGGAGGGCATGTATGTGCACACTGAGTACACCCAAAGGCTTTTCTAAACTGGATTTAAGCTCCTTCTAATAGGATTAAACATGTGCTGCTGTTTGATAATAGTGGCATCTTGCATATTGCAGAAGCTGATTGGCCAAGTTGGTAGGCAAAGAGCCTGTAGAACAAATTCAATCTTTTATTGGACCCTAACTCATGCCTTGCACAGCACATTTCCCCATAAGTCCCTATATAAATGTTGGGAGGGACACCCTAATCAGGATTACATAAATGTCATATGTGTATGTGCCAGTGTCCCAAGGGGACCCGTCACCCAAAAAAAACTATTCAAAATCCTATTTTACCACATTAATCAAGCAAAATGAACTTTAATTACACAATATAAATTATTTGAATCTTGCTTCCTTCAGTCTGGGATTTTAAAATTAAAGCAAGCAGGCTGCAGCCATTTTGTGCACACTGTTATTAAGGTAAGTCTTATACCATCTCAGAATCTTGTTTGTGCACCAGAATGGGGGACCTGATGTCCATCCCCATGCCCTGACTACACAATTAAGTGGTAAAGAGAACGGGGGAATGTGGGGAGAGCAGTGACATCTAGGAAGTGCTGAATGGAAAGTGAAAGTAATTGTCTGCCCCGCCTCTATGCCACTGGCATAGAGGAGGGGCAGACAATATTTGATTGACAGCTGAGATTTTTAAATGAGCTTACAACAGCTACGAATTCTTCAATAAAAAATAGAAATTGGATTTCATGTTTAATTTGAAAAGGACTTTTATTATACAGAATTTTGTGTCTGGGTGGCAGGTCCACTTTAAGGGGGTACACGCATGTGGAATACTTGCCGTGCAATTCTTATTCTGTATTTACTACACATGCATTTCATTACTGATCTATTGGAGATGTTGGCTTTGTAGCATGTAACATTATTTACACCCAAGCAAAGAGAATGGCCTGTGGGCTCAGCTGATTATGTAGAAAAGGTACATAAATAGTGTCTGAACTTCTATAAATGTATTTTGGTTTTACACAAACATACCACAGATTGAAGGACACCATAAAAACTCCAATGAGCTATTTCCCAGGATCCCTTATAGTAGAAGAGTAATGCAACCCCTCCCTCCCTTTGTCCCACTGATATGTGATACATTCTGGGACTTGAAGACTTGAAGTGTACCACCCCCCCTAGTGGGGGGGTGGTACAAAAATACTCTGTAAAGGTGGCCACACACGGGCAGATTAAAGCTGCCGATATCAGTCCTTTAGACCGATTCGGCAGTTTATCTGCCCATGTGTGGGGGCTTCCGACGGGTCCTCCCGATCGATATCATCCCAAAAATCGGCCAGATATCGATGGGTCAAGTTTGATTTTTCGTACGATCCAGGACCGCATCTGCTAGTTAAATCGTTCGGCCCCCAGGTGTGGGCATATCGGGTTAAGATCTGCTCGTTTGGCATCTTTTAGTGTATGGCCACCGTAAGGTTTAGTCCAAACCAACAGATTCAGGGAGATTTAGTCGCCTGGTGACTAATCGGCTCTTCTTCTGGGCGACAATCTCCCTGAACTGCCTTCACGTGTCTTCCCATCCGCTATAATGAAAAGTCACCTGCGCTAAAGCACACGAGGTGCTTTGTTTTCTGAAGTTGCCTCACGAGGAAACTTCGGGCGACTTTTCATTATAGCAGATGGGAAGACACGCGAAGGCAGTTCGGAGAGATTCCTCGTGTGGACTAAACCATAAGCAGTGGGGCTTCATCTGAATCGCAGAATCCATCCACTCACAATGATAAGAGTGGGCTTGCATTACAGTGAGAATCCAGCAGGGTGGGGAACTGGCATCCTTTAATTCAACCGACTTATGGAATCAGGCATGTCTGTGTAATAATAACAATATATTTATATATGTAATACAGTCAGATAGTGGTTATGCACACGGTTTAAGCCCACCTAAATGAGCTCATGTCGTAAAGGGGTATACATTTTCCCTTTAAGACCAATATCTCTTGTTGGATGTGAGCTGATGGGGAGAGGCAGACACATCAATCGTGCTGCCAAGGAACAGACACAGAGCACTCTCCTTACATTATCCACACGTTCCTCACAGCCCGCTCCCCTACATACTGAAATATAGATAAAAGGCACCGCCTCACTCTAAATCTGCATGCCAATATAAATCAGGACAAGAGCCACATCTGGGAGGCTCAGCACATTACACTGCAAATAAGAGAGGACAAATGTCTCTTCATCAATCACTCGGGATCTTGCCAATGACAGTATATCTTTATACTGTGAAAATGTTATTGAGGGACTGTAAGTGTGTGTGTGACAGTCTGTGCACTTGCTATTGTGTGAGTGACAGCACCCCATAAAGTTCAGAGCCTAAGAGGCGGCTAGTGATAAACACAGTGCAGTACTGTACAGCAGAGCCGGCTGGTGATACATACTGTATGGTACCTCTACATTCTACAAACAAAATAGGCAAAAGTGCTGTAGCATGATTACTGGGAAAGTCATAGAAGGAAGTATATCCCTCCCAGAATCCTAAATAAAGCACCACAGAGGGCTGTGTATATGGGCCGCCTGTAGCTACAAAAAGGTGAGGTCTGGCAGTAAGCAGTCTATGCTCGAGAGTAAAGTGGGAAGCCATAAAGTGCTCCATGAGAACAACCACTAACATGGAATTAAAGTTTGTTTGTTGAACATTGGTTGTGAATTTGTTGGAAAAGGCAGGAATTCTGCAATATCAGGACTGCTCTTTATTTGCTTATACTTAAGATACGTGAACTGCAGTTTTGTTTGTATAAGAAGCATTGTGGGAATAATGAACAATGATAGTGGAAATCTTTGCCCCTGTTTTCTGCATATGGGAAAAATGACAAGTACTACCAACAGTCACCCCCCCCACACACAAACTGTATATGAAGATTTCCCAATACTATTGACTTCTATATAAAAATAGGTAGAGTTGGCCAAAGAAATACTCTTACCTGTTGTGTAGGACACACCAACCACAATGTGGGTCTCCAGATCCCAGGCAAGAGATGCACGAGTTGTACTTCTGGCAACTCTCAACAGGTACTTTGCTCACCTTGAGGATGAGATTCACAGTTCCAAGTCATACAATCTGATGTAATAGGAAGTGGTGCATAATATTTCCAAGAAACCCAGAGCTGCTCTGCCCCATGTATCTGGGTGAGTCTGCCTATTATACGTCCCATGACATACTCAGAGCTGCTCTGCCCCATGTATCTGGGTGAGTCTGCCTATTATACGTCCCATGACATACTCAGAGCTGCTCTGCCCCATGTATCTGGGTGAGTCTGCCTATTATACGTCCCATGACATACTCAGAGCTGCTCTGCCCCATGTATCTGGGTGAGTCTGCCTATTATACGTCCCATGACATACTCAGAGCTGCTCTGCCCCACGTATCTGGGTGAGTCTGCCTATTATACGTCCCATGACATACTCAGAGCTGCTCTGCCCCATGTATCTGGGTGAGTCTGCCTATTATACGTTCCCATGACATACTCAGAGCTGCTCTGCCCCATGTATCTGGGTGAGTCTGCCTATTATACGTCCCATGACATACTCAGAGCTGCTCTGCCCCATGTATCTGGGTGAGTCTGCCTATTATACGTCCCATGACATACTCAGAGCTCCTCTGCCCCATGTATCTGGGTGAGTCTGCCTATTATACGTCCCATGACATACTCAGAGCTCCTCTGCCCCATGTATCTGGGTGAGTCTGCCTATTATACGTCCCATGACATACTCAGAGCTGCTCTGCCCCATGTATCTGGGTGAGTCTGCCTATTATACGTCCCATGACATACTCAGAGCTGCTCTGCCCCATGTATCTGGGTGAGTCTGCCTATTATACGTCCCATGACATACTCAGAGCTGCTCTGCCCCACGTATCTGGGTGAGTCTGCCTATTATACGTCCCATGACATACTCAGAGCTGCTCTGCCCCATGTATCTGGGTGAGTCTGCCTATTATACGTCCCATGACATACTCAGAGCTGCTCTGCCCCATGTATCTGGGTGAGTCTGCCTATTATACGTCCCATGACATACTCAGAGCTGCTCTGCCCCATGTATCTGGGTGAGTCTGCCTATTATACGTCCCATGACATACTCAGAGCTCCTCTGCCCCATGTATCTGGGTGAGTCTGCCTATTATACGTCCCATGACATACTCAGAGCTCCTCTGCCCCATGTATCTGGGTGAGTCTGCCTATTATACGTCCCATGACATACTCAGAGCTGCTCTGCCCCATGTATCTGGGTGAGTCTGCCTATTATACGTCCCATGACATACTCAGAGCTGCTCTGCCCCACGTATCTGGGTGAGTCTGCCTATTATCATGGCCTTTATAGAAATTACATAGTGAGAGTTGCTCTGCCGCTGTCTCACCTGTTTCTCACTCAGAATGTATATGGACTGCCAGTCTGGGCTGAATACCATGTCTCGGAGGATCGGCTTGCCTATAGCCACTGGGACACTCTCATACAAGGCAACGTCTGTGGGGCTATTCACACGGATCTGTGGAGGCAAAAACATGAACTCTGAGATGGAGGAAGGGTAGAACAGATGGGGGAGAAGAATAATGTTTGTATGCAGCTGATGGCTTAACCATAGTAGTTATTGTTTCTTTGAGTTTGGAAGTGCCATTCTATTAAGGGTTTGGATTTGGTATGGCCGCACACAGAGGATCTATACTATGATCAACTAAAAGAAGAAATTTTCCCTGGTTTCCAGTGTCCTTTTCCTGTGTTTGCCAGACAAGAAAGCTGGGGGTCAGCAGTCCTGTGCACTCAAGACAACTAAATAGCAAGGGCAACACTCCAGACTTGGGAAGACCATGCCTCACACTGTGTAGCTGGAATAAGCTCAGGCCAGCAAACAGCAACAAACCAGAGAAAAGCAAGTAACAGTATTAGTGTGGTATAACATCTTGTCCAAAAGTATATGTCCTACATCGTGGCCTAAAACATGGGATGAACAGGGTACAACTGTCAGTCTCTTGTACCCTACCAGTTAAGTTGGTTCAGAACCAGTGGAATTATTGCCCTTCCCCGTCTCTAATTGAACTAGCTTTTAGTGCACAGAAAAGTAACTGAACACACAAAGCGGCTCTATGCTAGACAGAGTGAGCCCTGGGCTCCTGCTAATTATACTGCCAGCATTGTGAGGCTCGGGATTTATGACAAGAGATGATATATTCACTGTCCTTTCCCCAGCCGAGGTGAAGGCCAATCAATAAAAATTGTCATTGGTTCCTTGCCAAGACCCCTCTTTTCCACCCCACCGGCCTCTCCTCCTATTTTAATCACATCTTGCTGTACAGTTCATCTCATCCTTATGCATTTGCTACTCTCCGTGTCAGCCACATTGAGCGGCCTCTACTGCAAGCTTAGGTGTGCAACACCATTTTATAACCCATTCTACTCAGTTTCCCCTTCTGACGATTTCTTCATGTCGCACAGGTGCATTTCTGCCTTTACCTTTTTCCATGATTTATTGTTAACCATGGGTTAGCACAAGAAGGGAATTGACTCGATTTTTACCGGGAGTGCAGGAGTGGACCAATAACATGCCAACTGCAGGAAAGGAAGGAGAGATGTGGAAGTGACATCAGCAGGTACGACAGAATCAAAGAATTGCTCCCACATAATAGCACGGTGCACTGATGTCACTACTAAATGAACTGCAATGGAGCTGGCTTTCCAAGGGATGCCGTGCACAAGTGCCATGTGGCAAGTAATAAGGTGCACTCTTGTGCTGAGGCAAAGGAGTCTGAGGCAATCAACTCGCCAATAATGAGTACCAAAGGGGTAGCAGAGAAGGTACTTACACTGATGGTCACCCAATCTAGATACATGGTGCTGGTCAATATGTGAGGTCAGACAGCAGAACAGTCTTCACAGTGTGCGACTAGTGCAGGGGAGCTGGCAAACCCAAAAATGAGTAGATATCTGGAGTATCACTATTGATGGATTGTGAACCAAGCCTTGTAACTGTTTAAAAACAGCCTTCACTCACGCAACACAGGCAGGCAAGAAGGGAACAACAGTCCAGCAGCATGCATGCCACCAGAAAATAAAAAAGAGTGACTGCATCACAGAAGGTGAGAACTAGTGATGCGTAACCTAGAAGTTTCGCCCCTCAATGGGGTCTTTGACAAAACGTTTCTAATAAAGCTTTTTTAACTGCAAAAGCCCCTACCAGGATTCAGATTCGGCCAAATCCTTCTGCCCGGCCAAACCAAATCCTAATTTGCATATGCAAATTAGGGGTGGGAAGGGGAAAACATTTCTTACTTCTTAGTTTTGTGACAGTCACGTGATTTCCCTCCACGCCCCTATATATATATATATATATATATATATATATATATATATATATATATATATATATATATATATATATATATATGCAAGTTAGGGTTAGGATTCGGATTTGGTTCGGCCGGGCAGAAGGATTTGTCTGAATCCTGCAGGAAAAAGCCAAATCCCGAATTATGGTCTTATTCCTAATCAATGTTCCACAAGTCACTGAGCTTTTCCTTACATTTTATCATGGAAGGAGGTCTTCAGAGCCACTTAGGGTGAAGTGGGTTTATCTGTGGTACTTTACCTTTTTAAGTGTTCCAGCACGCGTGCCAACAAAAACCACAGAATGCTCATTGTAGCTATAAGCTGCCACACTAGCCATTCCATCCACCTTTTCCTCTAAGAGGGGAATTCCTTCAATCACCTGCAGACCCCCGATTGGCTGATTGAGAGCCAGACCACAGAAGCCATCGTGAATACGGATGGGCTGAAAGAAAACAGAACAATAAAAGGAGACTAAAATGAGAATTTTACGAACTACAGACGAAATACAGAGGACAGCAAAGGATCCCAGAATGATGACAAATAATAGGCATAGAAATGCGTGAGGAGAGAGGTAATCAAGGCTGCCAGTAGGTCTGTACTCAATATGGAAGGGTAGTACACAAAGCAGTGCCAAATGACTGACATGCAACATGGATTTGCTTTCTTTTTTAATCATTTTTATTGGTGTTTATATTAAAATACAATATATCAAATATGAACAATACATGTTAGTGAAAGCAGTTTACATAAGTAAGTTACATTTTCTACCCTTCTTTGCTACCCAGAAGTGGAAAATAAGAAGACCATTTTTTTTCTAAATTTGTTGCTGCTGTATTTGACACACTTATATGAACCTAACTCCCATAGATAATTGAAAACATCACATTTGTTGGGAGATAGTGGACTGATCTAATATTTACCTTCTTACTGCTGCAAAGAGAGGTTGTAGAAATGTTATTGTAATTGGATTTGTTTTTAAGATGGGTTACTTCCCCTGCTGGCCAGCGGACAGGACCTCCCCCCTGCAAAAGTTCTGCTTCCGCCTCTCCCCTTCATCTTCGTATAAAAGCTGTCCCTTATAGGGTGGGAAATGGTGAATGCTGCCATGAAAGTGACCAGGAAACAGAAATTACGGTCCCTAGTCACCATGGCCAGCATTCACCACATGGGAATTTCCAAAGCTCAAGACAAAGGGCGGGACCAGGCCCGGACTGGCAATCTGTGGGTTCTGGCAAATGCTATAAGGTGCCATAGAAAGTCAGTATTTAGTGGGCCTCTATCTGGGCTGATTTTGGGCCTCTGTGTACCTGAAATGCCAGTGCCTATTTTAATTCTCAGTCCAGACCTGGGTGGGACACAATATGCTTTAACAGAACTTTTTCAATCAGTAGAATACACGACAGACTGCAAAACTTTTCTCCCACATTTAGCTTCTTGGGAAGACAAAACATCTAATTTATTATTATTATCATGTATTTATATAGCGCCAACATATTGCGTAGCACTGTAAAGTAAATGTGATTATACAACTAAATCACATGAATTCTATACATAGAACATATGGAGTAACAAACATCACAATCAATACCGGTACAAAAGGTGAGGAAGGCCCTATGCAGAAAGAGCTTACACTCTAAAGGGAAGGGAGTAATACACAAGGTGTGGGAGTGGGCAAGATTGAATTAAGTGGGTGAGAAATGTGGTACTGTATGTGGTGTTGCGTTTGGTAGTTAAGCAGAGTGAGGGGAGGCTTCTCGAAAGAAGTGGCTTTTAAGAGATTTCTTGAAAGCAGAAAGGTTGGGAGAAAGTCGGTCAGACTGTGGGAGAGCGTTCCAGAGGAGGGGTGCAGCCCTTGCAAAGTCTTCAATGTGAGCATGTGAGGAGGTAATGAGAGAAGAGTTGAGTAGCAGGTCAGTAGAGGAGCATAGTAAGTGGTTGGGTATATAGAGATGAGTTCAGAGATGTAGGGTGGGGCACAGTTATGAAGTGCTTTGAATGTCAGTGTCATTAAAGGAGAAGGAAAGCTATGGAGGCATTTTATTGCCAATAGATTAGCTGCAATAGTGCAAGCTAGAATGCTATATTTATTCTGTAGAATGTTTTACCATACCTGAGTAAAAAGCTCTAGAAACTCTCTGTTTGTTTAGGATAGGAGCTGCAGTATTAATGTGGTGTGACATCACTTCCTGCCTGAGTCTCTCCCTGCTTTGGGCTCAGATTACAGTAGAGAAGGGAGGGGTGGGGGGAGAGGAGCAAACTGAGCATGCTCTTGCACAGGGCAATGAGGTTTAAGCTGAAGGCAGGAAGTCTGATACAAAAGCCCATGTGTACACAATAGAAGGAAAGAAATGCAGTGTTTCTTTTGACAGGGGACTCAGAGCAACATTACTTTGGTGGTTTACTGGTATATTTAGATGGACCTTTCTGATAAGGCTTACTTAGTTTTAACCTTTCCTTCTCCTTTAATTTGAATTTAATTCTGAAAGGTAACGGAAGCCAGTGCAGGGATTGACAGAATGGCGAGGCAGAGGAGGAGCGGTTGCTGAGGTGTATGAGCCTCGCAGCAGTGTTCATTATGGACTGGAGAGGTGACAGTCTCTGGAGGGGAAGGCCAATTAAAAGAGAGTTACAGTAGTCTAGACACGATATGATGAGAGAGTGAATAAGAATTTTGGCAGCATCTTGGGTGATAAATGATCGTATTTTGGATATGTTCCTTAGGTGAAAGTGACATGATTTAATAAGTGACTGGATATGAGGAGTGAATGACAGGGCAGAATCTAGGATAACCCCAAGGCACCGGGCCTGGGGAGAGGGGGTGATGGTGGAATTGTTAACTATGATGGATACTTCCGGGATGTTACTGGTGTTAGTTGGAGGAAAGAAAACCATTTCAGTTTTAGAGAGGTTTAATTTAAGGTAGCGTTGCGACATCCAGGTAGAGATAACGGACAGGCAGGAGGAGACGCAAGTTTTGGGTTGAGATCAGGAGATGAGAGATAGATTTGAGTATGGTCAGCATAGAGGTTGTAGTGGAAACCATACAAGTTGATTAGTTTCCCAAGGGAGGAAGTATAGAGGGAGAATAGTAATGGTCCCAGGACAGAGCCTTGAGGAACTCCAACAGAAAGAGGTATGGGAGAAGATGCTACTCCATTGTAGGAGACACTGAAGGAACGATTGGTGATGTAAGAAGAGAACCAGGACAGGGCTGTGTCACGAAGGCCAAGCAAATGGAGGGACTGGAGGAGGAGAGGGTGATATACAGTGTCAAATGCGGCTGAGAGATCAAGCAGTATTAGTAGTGAGAAATGATTGTTGGCTTTAGCGGTTAAAAGGTCATTAGTAAGTCGAGTCAGGGCAGTTTCCGTGGAGTGTTGTGGCTTAAAACCAGATTGTAGGGGGTCCAGTAGGTTATTGCTTCACAAATGTATTCATTGATGACCATCTTGCCAATTTGCAGATGCTTAATGGCGACTCCCTGGCTTGTGCCATTCAGGAACTTGCCAATGCCATGGTAGAATGAGCCTTCAACCCTTTGGGAATCTTTCTACCTGCCACATTGTATGCCTTTGCAATAGCTGCCACAATCCATGAAGTAATCATTCTCTTTGTTGGAGCTTGACCTTTTCTGTACCCATTAGGAACTATGAACATTCGATCTAAATTCCTCCAGGCTTCTGTTCTTTCCAAATAAATTTTGATGGTTCTCACTAAATACAGAGTATGCCACACTTCTTCTTGAGCAGATCTAGGATTTGGGAAGAAAGAAGGCAGAATCACCTCTAAATCCATATGGAACTTCGAGATGACCTTTGGTAGGAATCCAAATGCAGGTTTAAGTACCACTCTCTCCTCAAATATCACCGTATGTGGTTCGGATGCTGCCAAGGCTGATATGTCTCCCACTCTACAGGCTGAAGTTATGGCCACCAAGAGTACCACCTTCAATGTCAGATTCCAGACTAATGACTTTTCCAATGGCTCAAATGGAGCCTCAGTTAAGATCTAAAGCACAAAAGGAAGATCCCACGGTGGCAAACAATTTCTTTTCATTGGTCTAACTCTTATCATTGCCTTAAAGAAACTTTTCACCAATGGCTCTTCTGCCCAAGTTTCTCCCTGGAAGATGAATTGCAGTTAACCCTTCCAACCAATTTTCTGCCCACTGAAACAGTGGCTTTACTTCTTCCATCAGAGATACACTCTTGGTGCCTCCTTGCTTTACCAAATAGGCAACTGCCGTCGTATGGTCGGTCATGACTTTTACCTGTTTGTCTTTTAACAGGTGAGAAAAAGAAAAAAGGGACTGTTTTATGGCTCTTTGAATATTTGAAGACACATTTTTTTTTCTCCAAGTGCCTTGTACAAATATTTCGCCTATGTGGGCTCCCCAACCCACACTTGATGCATCGGTGGTCACTACCACCCATTCTGGTTCTTCCAGAGGAATCCCTCTTGCCAGATTCTTTTGATTGCACCACCAGTCTAGGGTTCTTTTTACCTCCTGTGGTATTTTTACCCTTTCTTGTAAGTGTAAGTGAGGCTGTTTGACCTTTCTTAGAAGGAAACTTTGTAAAGGCCTTAAATGCCATCTTGCCCACCTCACTATTTGAATAGACGCCGACATGGATCCCAGTACCCTTAGGCATTGTTGCACGGATACTGTCCTCAGTCTCTTGAAATCTTTTATTAGCCTGATTAGTTTTTCCTGCCTCTCTACTGGCAGACTGACCAGATTCTGATCTGTTTGAAAAAGGGCCCCCAAATACTGCAGGGCTTGGGTAGGAACCAGATTGCTCTTTTCTTGGTTTACTATTCACCCATGGGCTAGCAACAAATCTTTTACTCGAGCAGTATGAACCTCGGCTTCTGATCTTGAATTTGTTACCACCAAGATATCGTCCAGATAATGGTATACTGCTAGCCCTGGTTTCCTTAACTCCGCTATGAGTGTCACCAACACCTTCGTAAACACTCTTGGGCACTGAGAAAGACCAAATGGTAGGCATCTGAACTGCACATGATGAGTGTCCATCGAAAACCTTTAGATATTTTCTGGAACATGGAAATAAGCATCTTTTAAATCTATGCTTGTTAACCAATATCCCACAGAGACTGCTTGCATGATGGATGTTAAAGATTCCATTTTGAATTTCCTTGTTTGCAGAAATTTGTTCAGATTCCTCATGTCTAACACCGGTCTCTGTGCGCCTGATGCTTTCTTTACTAGAAAAAGCCTTGAATAAAAGCTTTAGTATTTTTCCTGAGGATTTATGGTTTCTATTGCTCTTGACTGGAACAACTGATTTAGATATTCTTGGACAATCTTCACCTTTGACTCTTATCCTTTGAAAATGGATTCTATGAAAAAACCTTTTCTGGGTACTGACTTGAATTCCAGAGCAAACCCTGACTCTACAACCTTCTGTACCCATGCGTCTTGAATAGTTATGGCCCAGACATGAGCAAATTTGGCTAATCTGCCTCCCACGATGGTCTGGGCCTTGCCACCTTCATTGTTGACTGGAGGTAGATGGGGCGGAAGAAAAAACTCCAGGTCTCTTTGATGCTCCTCTGGAACCTGGACGACCTGACCTCCAGGAGTACTCCCTCCCAGGCTTCTACTGTCTTGAAGGTCTAAATTTTTCTTTAGCCTTGCTGTAACCAGAATCATAGCGGGCCTTTTTAGGCTGGTTTTCCTGAGGCAGAAACACACTCTTGCCCCCCGATACTTTCTGTATGATAGCATCCAGCTTCTCCCCAAATAGCATGTCTCCTTCAAATGGTAACTGGCATAAGTTAGCTTTTGATGCTGTATCGGCTGCCCAAGACTTCAGCCATAGCACTCTCCTGGCTGCCACTGACAAGGCCATAGATTGAGCTGAAAAATGAACTAGATCAACCGAAGCTTCTGAAACAAACTCTGTTGCCATTTCGCAATCTGATATCTCCAATAATTGTGGTCTTTTTACATTAGATGATATTGCTTCACCCAATTCGGACAGCCATACTTTCAATGCTCTAGACACTGATGTCAATGCCACTGCTGACTTACAGGCTGCTCCTGCTGCTCCAAAGGCTTTTCTTAAGTTGAATTCCATTTTCTTTTCCATTGATTCTCTAAAAAACGCTGCATCATCCACTGGAAGAGTAGTTTTTTTAGCCAACCTTACCACAGCTGCATCCACCTTTGGAGGGGAATCCCAGGATTTTGAATCCTACTCATCAAAAGGATATTTTTTGTAGAAATTTCCTGCTGTCTGTGCTCTTTTTTTCTGTCTTTTTCTATTCCGTTACAATAATCTCCTTTATTGATGAATGTACCGGAAACAATACCGCTTTTTTTATTTTTTTTTTGAAGAGGGACAAAGCTTGTCTGCTGATGATATCTTCGCAGATTCTGTGGGGAAAATTAAGGTTTGTCTAACCGCTTTTATTAGTGGATCAACTACGGATAGATCAAATGTGGATTCCTCTTCTGAATCAATCTCCTTCCTCTGATCCCACTTGAGACAGGATATCTGAGTCAGCTGACAAATCTCCCTCTGATATATCTGACATAGACTCCCCCTGTCTTGCATGATGTCTAGGCCTCTTCTTAGAGCTTGACACCTCCTGGAATCCTTGTATGACTGCAGTGGCTGGCAGGCAGGCTGCATATAAAAAATAACAAACTGTTAGTTGTTGGGCCATTAACCCAGCCACGTTCTCTCTCTCATACTTCACCCTTTTCCCTTAGGGTGTGAAGCTTTTCCCATACCAGGTTCCACTGGTCACTTATTAAGAGAGTAGACAAGGTTTAATCAGCTTTCTCATAGTATAAAACTAGATTTTTAGCTGAAAATGCCCCACACTTACCTGTAGCTGGTGCTCTCATTGTTCAGTGTTACTGCTTTTGGAATGGCACCCACAGGAAGTGAACGATTTTTTAAATAGAGACAGCAGCCCTCTGGATAGTTAAACACATTTGCTTCCCATGCTGCATAATTCACATTAAATTCCTCTCGCGGGCAAGCACGCTCATTTTGCGCTAATCCCCCGCTTCTGGCACTCACACAGCGCTCCCTTCTCACCAGCGATATTTGCCCATTAACCAAAATGGCCGACCGGCAACTTCCACCCATGATGTCACGTCCGGTCGTGCCTCAGTTACCGCACCTGTCTTCCAGAACGGAACTTCCAGAACTGCACGTCCCCTGGTGCCTCCTCCCGAGCTTTCGGCATCCCTAACCCGACAACCGGGAGGAACCTAGCCATGCTCTGGTCTTCATTGAGTGGCACTTCCACCTGCCACTCTTCTCAGCAAATCCTTCTGACTCGCAAGCGGGAGGAGAGTTCCGCTTATGTAAGTAACCTAATGCTAACCCCAAAATGGGGAGCTCCTTTTCGGCCCTCACTGATGTTTTCCTTTCATCCCTTTTCGGAAGTACACCTTCCTATGGTTAAGAAAAATTCTTATTTTCTCTTCTCCTCTCCCTGGCCCAGAGAGGACAAAGACGACGAAGGGGAGAGGAGGAAGCAGAACTTTTGAACTATCAGGGGGAGGTCCTGTCCGCTGGCCAGCAGGGGGAATTAACCCATGTGGTGAATGCTGGCCATGGTGACTAGGGAAACAGTATTCACTAAATGCCTTTTGGACTTTGCTCCTGAGGATGTGTTCATAACAAACATAATACAATATATCTGCTAATGTATTTGTTCTCTTCTTCACAGCCTCTGGTTTTATGTTGGATTGCATGTGGAAAAGAAGCACAAGATGAAAATTATTGTGCCACGCAGGCACTTAACAGTTTAGAATATAGCAAAAGAGAACAGATCGGGAAGGGTCCACCACAAACAACTGGGTCTAAGTTCCATAGAGACTTTGAAGTGGTTTCTTCTGTAATTACTATTACATGGTCCGAAACCAAGTTATATTTATATTAACATTCATAGCACAGCAAACCAGTTATTACTAGGCCCCTAAAATAACTGCATGGGAAATCACAAATACAGCTTAAAAGTATATATGGGTCCAAAATGCAAATAAAGGCACATCCATTAGGTAGTTAAATACATATCCTATATGAAGTTCCAAATGGAACATATGGGTTAGCGGGAAAAAGTTGTGCAAGAGTCAGTAATGGATCCTAAGGAAGGGGGCAGAAAGGTAAGAGGGACAGAGTTATACAGGAGTAAAGATGATTTAATAAATAACTTGACAAAGAGCTAGTCTCGAAACATGTAGTGTGAAATAAAGCACAACCAATTTTGCAGCAATTTACTGCGTTTGATTGAAGTTCATCACAACCCTCATTCTTGCAGAGTTATACAGGAGTCAGTACTGGATCCCAGGGAAGGGGGCAGAAGGGATACAGAGCAGAACAGGATAATAAGGTTACTTACTGAGGCAGCGTATGAGTGGGGTGAGGAGGTTGTACTATTTTATAAACAGTAGGGCTCATTTATGAATAAAGTGCAGTATGCAGAAGGTAAAACTGGCACACAAGTCGACATATGTGTTGTAAAGCACAATGTAAAATGAACAGTTTAATTTCCCTAAATTCTGTTGTATGTGCAATCGACTCAGCATGAAATTCAGTGGCAGTTAGTTGTGTGTGTGTGTGTGTGTGTGTGTGTGTAGGTGCAACGTGTAATGTGAGCAAATTCTCCTCACGGTTGTTGTGAATTTCAGGACTCCCTGGCATCAATGTACCCTGCAGATTTGGCAGGATTGTTTCTAGACACAAGTGTTGTTTTTGAATGGCACATTGATGCATGCAAATGTGTGTGTGTGTGTGTGTGTGTGTCAAAGCCCCTCTTAGCAAAGCAGAAAGGAGAGAGACTGCTAATGCAGAGGGTGTCGGGCTTGGCCCTGGGAAGTGATGACAAGGCTGCTCCCCCCACCCACTCCTGGTTACACAAAGCCAACAATGACCTCACTCTATGGACTCACACAACAGTCACAGGAGTTTGCCCTTCTAAACAGAAGGCACAATTAAGAACCCAGCCTTATCATCTACCAGAAATGCCCAAATCATCTACCACAAGGAAGGGAGACTCACACCCATCCAGAGCTTTGCCTTTGAGGAGAAGCAGAAAGAGCACTCATGTGTGTGCAATGTCAACAGTTCCTTTGATACCACATATGTTAGGGGGAAAAAGGTATTGCCTGCAACAAGTTTGTATGTACATTTTCTCTGGGTTCTCTGGTTTCAACCCAAACTCCAAAAACATGTAAGCTGGCCAAAGACGCAAAGATCTGATCGTACGAATCATGGTACGATCGGACTTCCCCATCTCCCGACCTGCCACTAACCATTCAGATCAAATAAAGAACAGCTCAGCTCAAACATGTGGAGAGTTTCCTGGAACACTGGCTTTTGCACACATTTGGTAAAGAGGCATTCTCTATCTGCTTCATTATTGAACGGGCCCACAGGGTCCCCAGCAAGCCCCCGCCTCCAGGGAATCCCCCGAGACCACTTATTGCTCGTCTCCTTAATTATAGGGATCGTGATGCAGTTCTCCAAGAGGCTAGGCTGAAAGGTTCCCTGCACTATGAGAACCACAGAGTCTCTATATTCCCCGACTTTTCTATGGCTGTCCGCAACCAGCGGCTCAAATTCAATGCTGTCAAGGAAAAGCTCCGCACATTGCAGCTTAAATACTGTATGATCTTTCCTGCCTGTTTGCGGGTTATCAAAGATGACAGGGCTTATTTTTTCAACGCGCCCGCCGATGCGCTTCAGTGGATAGAATCAGCAGCTATTCCTCCCCAGCCACAACGCCCACCAAGGGAGCGAAATTCCCCACCACCGGTATGAGCGGCAGCTCCGTATCTGACGGCATGGGCTACGGAATCCTCTCATTCCCGGTATCTCCTGGGACTAGCTGGAATCAACACACGCCAGCACAGACTGTAATCTGCAGTTGGTAAGGTACTGCACTAAGGAACTGTACTACACATACCTTAGTTCTACCCTCTCTCACAAATGTTTTCTGTTTTGGGACTAAGACCTGCTCAAGTTGGGGTGCAGCGGGTAGGGAGGGACGGGCATCATTACACCTTTGGATATTCTACCTTTTTCCTGGCTGCTTTTTCCCCTATTTTTCCCCCTTCATTTATACCACCCCCCACCGATTATGGCTGAACTGCGTTTGCTGTCATGGAACGTCCGGGGCCTAGGCTCCCCAATAAAAAGGGGGTTGGTCTTCAAGACACTTCAAAGATTGAAACCTCATATCACCATGCTTCAAGAAACCCACTTAGACGGAAATAAGCTACTGGCTCTTAGACGACCATGGATAGCGTCTTCTTATCATTCCACCCACTCGACCTACTCTAGAGGAGTGTCCATACTGGTGTCCAAAGGCTGCTCTTTTAGTCTTAAAGCACTCATTACGGACTCTGAGGGCCGCTTCCTTATTCTACATTGCTCGGCTAATGGAGGGACTTACATCTTGGTGAATGTTTATCTTCCACCCCCCTTTGAGGTGACTCTGTTGTCTACTATAATGAGCAAAATTGCTACCCTTCCTCTGGCCCCCACTATTATAATGGGAGACTTCAATGCAGTTGTGTTGGAATCCATGGACAGGCTCTATCCCTCCTCCCGACCCTCCAACAGTTTACAAACTTGGATTTCTACCTTTAACTTCGCTGATTTGTGGCGGGAAAAACACCCTGTGGACAGGAAATTTACATGTTTCTCGGCAACTCATAACACTATGTCCAGGATAGACCTGGCCCTTGGCACCCCTGCAATTTTATCCCACACTTTACGGGCGGATATTTTACCAGGCGGGATATCGGACCATTCCCCACTCTCCATAACCCTGTTAACTGGTTCACCCCCACTGGACAGGATTTGGAGACTAAGCAGCTTTTGGTTACATCAAGACAAGATCACGGAACCGATTGACACAGAGTTCAGTAGCTTCATTGAGACGAACACCAACACTGCTTCGCCCCAAGTTGTCTGGGACTCCCTGAAGGCCTTTGCCAGAGGTCAATATATACATCGAATTAAAACATTCAACAAGCACACCCAACAAGAACTCACTGAGCTGGAAACAGAAGTTGCTCTAACCCAACAGCAATTTATTCTGAACCCGTCTCCACAGACACAACAAACTTGGCTCTCGAGCCAAACAGCTTTGCAGACAGTTCGAGTCAACCAGGTCAAAAAAGCCCAACTGCGGCAATCCGCCACTATCCTGGCTACAGGAGATAAAAATGGTAAACTCCTGGCATTGCTCTCCCGGGACTTATCTCCTCAAACTTCTATACCTGCGATTCGTGACACTTTGGATGTTATAATAACTGACCCCTTGGGAATTAACCAGGTGTTGACGCAGTACTATTCCTCCTTATACACTTCCAGGATGGCCCTTACGCTGGAACAACTAGAGGACTACTTGGAAGAAATCCCACTCCCCCGCTTGGATCGTACTGACAGGGACTCTCTGGACGCCCTCATTACAGAATCGGAATTAGTGGAAGCTCTTTCTTCGCTTGCCCCTGGGAAAACGCCTGGTTTAGATGGTCTCCCGACTGACTTTTATACCAAGCACGCTAAACATTTATCTCCGTTGTTAACCTCTTTGTTTAACAGTGTACTAGAGGGGGCGGGCCTGCCTGAGTCCATGAGCGAAACATGGATAACTTTAATTCTAAAACCTGACAAGGACCCACTGAATTGCGCCTCTTACAGGCCGATATCGCTAATTAATGTTGATGCCAAGATTTTAGCAAAAATAATGGCCCGTAGGCTCAACCAATATATTACAAAATTGATATCCCCTGATCAAACGGGTTTTGTACCGGGCCGCACCACAGACATTAATGTCAGGCGTGTTTTCACAAACATAGCAGTCCAACATGACAACTCGGGGCATAGAGTGTTAGCCGCTCTTGACAACGAGAAGGCTTTCGACTCTATTGAGTGGAGCTTTCTCAGGGTCACCATGGCAAAAATGGGTATAGGACCCAATTTCAGAAAGTGGGTTGATGCCTTATATCATGCTCCTAAAGCCCGTATAAAAACCAATCACAATGTATCCGCATCGGTTTCGCTCAGTAGGGGTACAAGGCAGGGTTGCCCCCTCTCCCCATTACTCTTTGCACTGGCAATGGAGCCCTTGGCTTGGTTACTAAAAACTACGGTGGGTGTCAAGGGGCTGAGACTGGGCCCTATCACTGAAACAGTGGCGATGTATGCGGATGACACCATCCTATTTTTAGAGAACCCTTATGAAGCCCTTACGTCTGCCCTAACGGTGATAGACCGGCATACCGCATACTCCGGATTGAAAATAAACTGGGCAAAATCAGTCATCTTTCCCATAGACTCCTTCCGAGTTGATCACCAGAGAGTGCAAGTGAGACTACAATGGGTGGATACATTTAAATATTTGGGGGTGCACATACATCGCCAATTGGATAAATTTATTGAGTTGAACTTAACCCCCCTACTGCTAACACTGGAAAACAAATCCAAAGTTTGGAATGCTCTCCCCTTAACTCTATTAGGTAGGGTGAATCTATTTAAAATGGTCATGCTCCCAAAGTTCACATACCTTTTTCGGCAGGCCCCTATAGTAATTCCTAAGAGCTTCTTTCGCAAATTGACCTCCTTAACTACTTCCTTGTACTGGGCAGCAGCGACTCCTAGAATCGCAATGCACTCTTTGCAACTCCCTGTGGCCTCGGGAGGACTGGCAGCACCCAACCTATATTTCTACTACCTTGCCACCAAACTGGTTACTGCCTGGTGGTGGGTAGTCCCCTCCACTCAAAACGCCACTACTAATCTAGAAGCCCAAATAGCTGGCTCTTATGAAGCTCTTAAAAATATGTTGTACCGGGGCACCAAAGACTACGAGTCTCCCACTCCACTAATGATAGCCACGGTCAGAACTTGGAAAATTGCCTTACAACTTTGTCCGAAGCATGAGAATCAATTCTCACCTAACCAGCCTCTTTGGTTTAACCCCCAACTCCCACAATTACGGACTATACCGGACCCTACAATCTGGGCCCGGTATAACATAAAATACCTAGGGCAAGTCATGGCACAGGGCGAATTGCTTACTTTTGACGAGTTGAAACTTACTTTCAGTATGCCTAATAAGATGTTTTTCCGTTTTTTGCAACTGCGCCAGGCCATAACTACACAGTTCGGACCAGTCCGCCCAGACACTTCACCCCAAAAACTGGAGGTCCTGGCATTTACTCCAGATCTTGCCAAGCCAGTCTCCCAATTTTATGCTCTTTTGAATACACCTAAGGACCCTATACTAAGTAACTTATACCACAAATGGCTACAGGATGTTCCGCAGCTCACCGCTGATATGTGGAAAACTATTCTGGAATCGCATAGTTCAAAACTTGTTAGCTCTAAAGATAAAATGATTCAGTTTCGGTTCCTTCATAGGTCCTATTTGACGCCCCATAGGCTCCATGTCATACACCCTAATGTACCAGACGTTTGCCCTAAATGCTCTCACTCCCCAGCGAATTTCATACATATGGTGTGGCTTTGCCCAAAAATAAGGAGATTTTGGGGAAAAGTGATAGAGGAAATAGATCTTGTCCTTGCGCTTATTGTCCCTTTTAACCCTGAAACGGTTCTGTTAAACCAAGTTGAGGACACTACCCCTGCCACTGCAGAGCAGACTCTCCTTAATTTCCTGTTTATACAGGCAAAAAGACTCATTGCTATGAGGTGGAAATCGGCTCTCCCCCCTCAAAAACTCCATTGGATACAGATGGTCAATGATGCTGTCCCTCCGTACCAACTATTATATTTGCAGAGAGGTTGCCCAAACAAATTTAAGAAAATCTGGTCACCCTGGATCTCTGAGCACCTGCCTGCTCTAGACTGTCATTTAACTAATCCCCAGGGAACCCACAACCCCCTTTCCCCTTAATTTACCCCCCCCCCAAGTTAGCCAGGGAAGTAATGGTGGAATAATATCTTCAACAATGCTGATGGGTATTACGTTCTTTTATTTGTTTGTAGGATAGTTGTCATCCAGGTATTCTGACGTTTTCCATTCTATGCAAAGGCTTATGATTCAATTTGTGTCTATGGTATATTTCTGACATATGCGTTGAACTAGCTATTCTTTGTCAAATTTGCATACTAGACAACGAATGGACGTTGTAAAAACTGATGCACTTGTGATGTGGATGTATGTTTGTTTGAAAAGCAATAAAAAAAGAAATTTGAAAAAAAAAAAAGAACAGCTCAGCTGATGTTCTGCCCCTGACAGCAATCCTCCGAAACGGAACAGCAATACATGCAGACAGGGCCGCCATCAGAAATCGTAGGGCCCCATACGAAAACATTTCCTGGGCCCCCTGGGCTGTGCCCACCACAAGCCCCACCTACAGGTCTGCCCTCCACACCCCACAGGTCCACCCCCCACCACACACTACAAAAAAAAACAAAAAAACCATTGGTGGCTATGGTTCCCACATGTTAATAAAAAAATGTTGGTGGTCAGGGCCCCCCCATTAAAAAAACATTTGTGGTCAGGGTCCACCATTAAAAAATATTGGTGGCTAGGACCCCACATGTGGAAAAATTGGTGGCCAGCCCCCCCCCCCCCACGTTATAAGAAAATTGGTGGCTAGGGCCCCCCTAAAACGTCCATGTAAAAAAACATTGGTAAAGCTGCATGGTGATTGGATTAGCTGGAGGAGAAGTTCAAACCACAGCTATCCAATCCCTGAGCAGCTCAACCGGGACTTAAACTCAGTGACCAATAAGGGGAAGTAATGGACAGAAGATACCTCCCCTTGTGCTCCCGCCTTGCCTTCCCGAAGTCAGCAGCTCTCAGAAAGCAGGGGGCCCGGCTAATCAAGAAAGTGCGGCGTCGCCAGGCCCCCCTTACCCTGAGGGCCCCCTACAACTCAGTGACCAATAAGGGGAAGTAATGGACAGAAGATACCTCCCCTTGTGCTCCCGCCCTGCCTAAGTGAGCAGCTCTCAGAAAGCAGGGGGGCCCGGCTAATCAAGAAAGTGCGGCGTGGCCAGGCCCCCCTTACCCTCAGGGCCCCCTACAACTCTCCCTCCTGTCCCCCCCCTGATGGCTGCCCTGCATGCAGATATATTATCAGCAGCCAACAGAAATCTTTTAACCTGTCCGACTGACCAAACAACCGATCTCCGCCAGACAAAAAATGTCGGGACTCTCCACACACGGTCCGAAAATTGTATGAATCCTTGATTCGTACAATCAGATCGTCTAAACAACGTCCAAACAACACTGAGACAGACCATCTACTGTAGCTTATAGATGGGTACACTAGCACTTTTGGTTCATGTCTGATATCAGCCTTTCTGCAGGCAATCGCCTCCTCGCTTTTCTATATTCAGAAAAATGTAATCGGAAGAGGCGCAAATTCTTCTGCAAATTTCAGCTCAAAATGCAGAAACTCGTGGTTCTTTGCAGAAATCCGTCAAGTCTGTTTGCGTCACGGCTGATTCAGCACTTATGAATGCGGAGAGGAAGCGACTGCCTGCGATAGGGCTGAAGTCAGGCAGCGGATATGGGCCCCTGTGTGGCCCTAGCCTTAAGCGACACTATAATACACTTTCCCTGTCTGAATTTCCTACAGTGCCTGACAAGCTGGAATCACACAGGAAAATGCAACTGGCTTGCAGAGCAAGTAACAGGGCAAGTATCCCTCCTCTTCATACCTTTCTGCCAGTGACCTAGTGCAACATTCCCTCCACATGTAACCAGCCACTACACTATATACAGCAGTACAGCATTATATGTCGGTGCTTTATAAATGAAATAAGATCAGTGATGCTGCTATAATGTTTCTGGATGCTCATCAAAGTAATACTCAGCCAGATGTCCCATAAAGAGAAAAAGGACGGTTTGCTTTTCAGTGGGGGCTCTCAACATGAGCACTGTGTCCCCATTGAACCCACTCACCGTGCTGATGCAGTGTAACTCTTTGTTGAGCAACCACGGCAAGGACAATTTTCCTTCTCCATGGTAGCAAGACTGGATGCGCATCTTGATATGAAGGTTGATTTGGCTAAGGGTGAAGAGGCAAAGTACTGACTCCCTAGGTGGGTTGGAGCGATTCTTCTGTCCCTGAGAGAAAACTGTGTACAAGACTTCTTCATCCTCTGGAATGCCCAGAGCTTGTGCCAATTTCTGGCCTGGCCGACTGAGGTAAGCACTTTGAATGAGCCTGTATTCAACTCCATCTTTGGTGCAGCCAATTGGAAACTCCACATAAGAGTAAAACTCAAGGTCTCCAGAACACATCCGTACTATTTTTGATGTAAAAAATTTCTCCCCTGTGGCATCCAGCAAAGTCTGTTGTGTGTCCAGTTGGAGTGTGAGGAAATAAACAAAAATCTTGCTGACAAATCCATACACATAGTATATGTCAAAGGATGGGTGCAGGGACAATGTGTCAGAGGGCACCTTGATTTGGGATGAGACAAACTCATCCTGATAAACCAAACGGAACATCTCTGCACTCTCCTCATCCTGCACTAATCTGCGACTGGACAGCGTTGGGAAGTATTCAGATTTACCATCTATGGAGGTACCAATGAAAAGCTTACTCTGCTCCAGGTCCTGCTCCACAATGACTCCAGCCATAGAATCTGCCTCTCGAGCCCCTGACAGATAATGCTCTTTGCGGTGGTGAGGTTCACCCAACTTAAAGAGGTCGTCAAGCCGTAGAAACTGACAGATCCCCTGCCAGACACTGCCACAAGCAACCACCCGTTTCCCAGTGTAGTCTATCAGCAGAAGCCTGTTGACATTATCGGTAGGTGACAGCTTGTGGGTGCAGACACGCACACTTGGAGGAGGGTAACAGCTTGAATTATCTGCAATGGGGCCGGTGAGATGGGACCGCAACTCAGTCAGATTCTCTGAGAGTTTAAAGATCCTGTTCACTGCTCCAAGATAGACATCGCCTGTGTGTTTATGCACAGCAAGGTGAGTAAGAGATGTATCCGACACAGCAAAGGTTGGGAACAAGGAGGCGCCCTTTCCTAAGGAACAAATGAGGAGGAAGAGACTCTGCAAAGGCCCCATAATGCTTTGCAGAGAGAGCTCAGCTTCTGGTGCCAGTGGATATTACATGTGGTTTCTTCTTTTCCGGCATCCAGCTGGATAAATCTAGGGTGCAAAGAAAGAGAGACAGGTAAGATATATATATATATACACAATCAGTGTTTGTTGGCACTTACATCACCTCTATATTAACAGAACAACCAAATACACCTTCTACCATTTCAACTACCAGTGAGCCTTCTTCAGACCTCCTGAGGAACATGCTTAGCATAAAAGGGGGTAGACTTTACAGGCATCCATTTGAAATAGAGTTGGAGCAGCAGATGCTTTTAATACAAATATCCTTGGTGATCTAATTCTGTGATGTGATTTGCAGCTGAATTCCATGCTAGCAGGGCAGTGAAGGCAAAAGCTAACAAATGTAGCAGCAGCAGTAGCACCCTGAGCACAACACTATGAGCCAATAAATACATGTATATGTATGTCACATGGATTTGCAATAAATGTGAAACACAGCTTGAGAATTAGTCACATCAGCACCATGAATGCATGCACATGGGCACTCTCCCTACTTTCCCCCAAAGCGTCAGCAGCCGAGGCAAGGAGAGAACCCAGCTCTGTATTAGCTGCCTGAGCCGGCTGTGAAATGAATCCTACAGAAAACCCATAGAGGGCCGACCCATGGCCTGGAGCTGGCAGTCGGTGCTCTCACACGCAGCAGGCCCTTCTGGAATGCATTAAGGAAATGGAAAGCCGACAGGTTGGCTGGTTAGACACTGGCCACAAACATGCAGAAACACCAACTGGCTCAGTGACTGTGTATGAGTGAGTGTAAGGGCAAACTAAACTGCCTGTGCTCCCTTCTTTAGGCATTTACAGAAGGAACTTTGGATCAAAGCAGATAGCCTTAGATAGCCTCAGATAGGCAAGCGAATGTGTTTTCCTCGAGGTGCCCAGTTTTGGAGGTGGATTTCAGATCATGTTCAGTAAACAAAAACATCCCTATAGATGGATGATATACTGGCTGTAGATTCGCCAGAACTGACTGATAATAAAGTGCAAGCTTTCCCTAGTGCCATAAATAGACACAATATTTCCACTAAGCCTAAAACATTAGGGTGATACTGGCCCACACCCATTAGTGACACCTTATTTCATGCTAACATTTAGCCTGAGAGTGTTAGGCTGAGATCAGGGCATTGTCACCCTAATGTAATGGGGTAAGGGCCCCTTCTGTCAGCACAAGTGTTGCAATAGGATTAGTTATGTGGAAACCAAATACTCAAAAAAGCCCTGAATTACAGGAAGGAATCTACCATTGTGTCAATTGTAAACAAATAATTCTCTTTATGTAATGATTTCTCTGTAATAAAAGTGTGCCCCCTTGTTGGTTACCCCAAGTAAGTTGTATGAATACCTATAGTGTTTATTTCATGCACAAGTTTTTTAAAAATCCTTAAAGGA